>NC_056751.1:709629387-709789216 GCF_019279795.1 Protopterus annectens | reverse complement strand
GAACCCTTTTTCTTTTGGGGTGTAGGTCATATGGGACAACACAGACATGTGAGATAGATGGCCATCACACACATTTGGTCAACACATGTGCACACATGGCCATGGGGGATGGCCAGAGACACGTAGCCACACAGTAGATGTGATGTGCACACACCCTGTTGCACATTGTCCACACATGGTCCAATTATAGCCTTAGTTGACTGATTATACAGCCTGTGTACAGCTAGTGGAGGTGTCAATGAAGTCTACCATATAAGATCTGTTGAACATCACGACTGTGTCATAGCATGACAGTAGTCACCTGTACAGCTTCCACAGACATTGACACCACATCAGGCCACAGATACTGTACATTTCCCTTGCTGCTGTAGGACATCACCATTAGCTGTGCACCTTGTGTGTGTGGTACATCAATGTCATGTGGGAAATGGTGAATTGACATGTCCACTATGTGTGGACATGGTTGCCAGGCAGCTAAGACCCTGTAGTTGTTGTGCAGGGGTGTCATCTGTAGGTCCTTCACTGACCTGTCACTTGACACAGTATGGTTTGGTGTGTATACACCTCAGCATCATGGGTCACAATCCACAGTTATGTCATGGGTATGCATGCAGTTATGGCTATGCAATGTGTACATATTATGCATTGTACAGCAATATAGATGCCTCATGATACCATGCAATGGCACAGTGTCTGTACTTCACACTGTATAGCAATGTAGATGGCTCACACTACCCTTCCATGCTCATGCACATTTGCTAAACATGCATTTTATCTGTAGGGCATACAGACAACACCGCAATGTGATGCCCATTACGATGCTGTACATGTGTCAGGACACTAGATTACATGTCAAGGTCACGTCAGCCATATGTACTGTTATCCTGTTCTGGTCCACATGGTGTATCATGGGGATGCATGCATACTACCATGATTGTGTGAACTGCATGGCTACTGATATGACACCTGCTTGCTGTAGTGTGCACCCCAGGGAGGTATGCTTACTAACACTATTAATGTCTGAGCTGCATGCCCTCTGCCGTATCACAGGCATGTTACATGCCATCTGTCAAATCACATGCATGGTGTGTCTGTGTGTGTGTGTGTCTGTGTGTGTGTGTGTGTGTGTGCGTGTGTGCGTGTGTGCGTGTGTGTGTGTGTGTGTGTTTGTGTGTGTGTCTATTGTAATTTAGAGTCTTTCTTTGCATTCACAGGTGATGTAGGTGCATTACCCTCCTGCGATCCATCTGATGTTAGTGTCCCCACAGATACTAGCAGTGATGAACATATGCATGAGGTACAGGCAGGGTTGTCAGGGGCTGATTCTGTGCCAATGGTTGCCATCCCAGCTATGTCCCCCTCATCCCTGCACACAGTTCTGCTGCCAACACATACCACATCACCAGTGGCCATAGAGGAAGGACAGTCAGCGTCTGTTAGCGTAGAACAGGAACATGTGGTGGCTACAGAAGGTGTGTCTACACACCATGGTGTCAGTGTAATGACTGCAGATGTGCCACACAGGCATGTGGCCGGTGCTGCTCATAGGAGGACCTCTGGCAGACATGCACCTGCAGGACAGAGCGCAGCAGCTGGTATCACCAGACGCATGTTCCAGACTGTAATGGCGGCACAGACATGTGCTGAACGGCAGAACAGAGAAGGGCAGAGGCTGCAGAGGGCTGCTATTTGTACCCTAAATGACAACATCCAGGCATTGGCAAATGCTCAACAGCAGATTGCTGATGTTCTGGACAGGCGATTAGGTGACATGGTCGGAATCCTTGACCGTGGCATGGCAATCCGCGAGCATGAGCTGTCTGTGCTGGAACATCTGGTAGGAGTGAGGCATAGGCCACATGGACGTAGGCCAGCTACACCACCTAGTGCAGGTCAACGTGAGCGTACCACCTCACATGCCCGCTCCCATAGTGCTGGTAGCAGTAGCAGTGCAGCTGGTGCTGCACTGTCCACACCAGGACACAGCAGGCCATGTGGACATGGCCCTGGATGTTCCCAGTGGGGACATGGTTCCAGTGGACATGTGTCGTTGGACAGTAGCCAAGCTGTACCTCCACCTGGCACTCACAGGTCACGTGGCCATGGTCGGACACAGTGAGCTGTACAACCTGGTCTGTACAATCTGGAGCTGTCAATAATACCCTGTGTAGGCCTCACAAAAGGCAGAACTGTGTGCAGACATACACACACACAGCAAAGACATCTGTAGGGCACCACAACACCCACATGCATACTGAACAGACATGTCCAATCATATCACTGGGCCTTACCCACACACAAGATGACATCCATTGGTGCAGCCTATGCCCCTGGCAAACATTATCACCTTGTGCATATGATGAAGCCTGTGCTGCATCCCTGTCATCCACACCATTCGTGCAGGGACATGCTCAAATGGTCTGATGCACAGGGTGTACAGAATAGTGAGAAGTGTATATTACATTAGTTGTGTAAGAATAGTGAGAGAAGTGTATATTACATTAGTTGTGTGTGAATAGTGAGAGACGTGTATATTACATTAGTTGTGTACTGGTGACACGCACCAGACATACCATGTAGTACAGGTTTAGCATGCATTGTTATATGTTCACAGTATGTGTCTCGGTAACAACAGTAACAGCATGTTGGTAATGATGCCCTGGTTCCCTCCTTATGGTCTACTTGCATGTGCCTACAGGTAGCACTGTTTGCAGTCTCCCATGTGTAACTGTGGAGTACTCACAGGCACATATGGCAATATCAGCATGCTAGACGTAGCCTCAGCCTGACTGTTGGAAAGTCTAACATAACACAGATGTCCACACATATACTGATCCAGAAGCATGTGGGCAGTTTAATAGGCTACAGTGGCTAGAGACGTGACATCCATACCAAGTCACATCACAGGTATGTTGACATGGTGTAGGGGTTGTACCCAGCGGTCTGGCCAATGATAATGTTAGAGGCTACTTGATAGCATGAGGCCTCACTGTGTAGCAGTAATACCCTGTCACATTACAGGAACATGCTCACACTCACG
The DNA here is from genome assembly GCF_019279795.1 of Protopterus annectens. Lineage (NCBI taxonomy): Eukaryota > Metazoa > Chordata > Ceratodontiformes > Protopteridae > Protopterus > Protopterus annectens. The sequence continues at coordinate 709,786,176 of NC_056751.1, read as the reverse complement.
GGGTCAACAACACTATAACGCACACCCCATAGTATTGAGGTGAGGACCCTTGCCTATGTGGTCATCACCGTCACAGTACTGTGAACCCACACGACATGACACAGAGAAAGAACATGTACAGGTAGCCAGTGCGGCTGAGACCGATGGCATCAACAGGGTAGTGGACTGCATCACCATGAGGGGTTAGGGATCCTGTGTGTTCTGTATGGTAGCATACATCCTCACTCCATGCACCAGACAGCCATACATACCTACATACATACACACACACTGTGGAGACCACAAATGTCATAACCATATGGATAGCTGATGTGTGTGATACACACACCACACCTGCCTACGTCATGCTTTCCACACTGCAGTATGTACAGATCTCTACAACAGTGTACAGGGGTGTGTAATAATTGGGATGTATTCCCCACCATATGTGGCATATATGGTCACACAAGCAAACACACATGGCAGTACTGTGAGTGATACACCTGCTATATGATGATACGTCTGACAGACATGTAGCAGTATTGGCCGCATTATGTGTACCAACGCTACCTTCGGCAATTGTGCTGCTATATGCACATGGGAGGATGTAAGTGTTACAGGTGTCAAGTGACGTACTGTTGGTGACACCTGACCACTGTGTAGGTTTTATGTCTCCACCGTCAAGTAACGGTAACATAGCGTACTGTTTGCACATGTAATGGTAGGATGGTGTGTGACACACCTGTGAGCCGTCCCTGGCAAACATCCATCTACACAGGTGGATCACCACTTTATGTACACACATCCATCCATACCTGCTGTACATCCTACCGTACTGTCAGTATGTCACCATATACAGGTGTCAATGATGGGGCTGCATTGCAACTGCATGTTGTAGTTAGGCACAGATTAGTTACTTACAACAGCTACTGCACATGCATGGTAGCTGCATGCACACTACAGAATGTACATGTGTGTTGGTCCTACATGTCTGTCATGTAGCCATGTTTGTATGCATTGCAATTGGTGGACATGTGTGTTGACATACATAACACATGGACTGTTGTATGATATGAGGGGTGTCGTGGGTAACTAGTACAGAGGGAATGTGTCCTCGGTCAACATTGCTGCCTCATGTACTGTTAGCATTCAACAGCCATGGACCCACCTTCCATTTGCATGCGTATGATTGCTGTAGCCACTTGTCTGCACAGAGGACAGCAAAAGCTATGCTATGTACATATGTGTTGTGTCTGTGGTCCATGCACATATCCACTGCAATTACATGTATGACATAGCCAAACATGTGTGTTCGTTGGTGTACAGCGACAGTCATCTGTCACAGCTGTGTAAGACCCAGGGCCCCTGGTATGTGTAGAGCTGACCTGGTTATGTACAGTGGTATCATTGCAATGCATAACACATGATGGAACCCTGTTGGTACATGTGTAGTCTGCACAGTTGCTGTAGACCTATGTACAGTGCACTGGTCATGAGTCACACGGTGTTGTGTTAATGTATGGCTGTGTATTGCTGGTACAATGACATGGTGATGTCGGAGGACTACATTGTAGATTGTGGTGTGTACCTCTGTGATATGCACCTGAGACATCTGTGATAGCTCCTGAGTGTGTACTGGTCAATACATGTGAGTGGCCTTCATGTACGTGGGGACAGTAATACCATACTGTGCCCTTCCATGTTTAGAATCCGTGTGCATGCAAGATGGCCCTTTGCAACTGCTAAGTGTGTGAGCATGCCCAGTACACCGCTGTGTAGATGGACACACAGTACATTCCAAACTGCGCCCTTCCGTGTTTAGAATCCGTGTGCATGCAAGACGGCCCTTTGCAACTGCTGTGTGAGCATGCCCAGTATGCCGTTGTGTAGATGGACACACAGTACATTCCAAACTGCGCCCTTCCGTGTTTAGAGTCCGTGTTCATGCAAGACGGCCCTTTGCAACTGATAAGTGTGTGAGCATGCCCAGTACACCATTGTGTAGATGGACACACAGTACATTCCAAACAGACGTGTGATACTAAGCGTGTGGGCATGGCCATTGACATCCTGTATAGCGATGGTGGTCATCCAGGCAACATATGTCCATTTTCAATGTCACGATGGATGCCTACATTGAACACACTGGTTGCTGTCTTGAACGGTGTACTGTCTGTGGCGCGTCCCGTATCTATGTAGTGTTGTTGTAGTGCTCCGTAGATATTTGGTTGCCCTAATCACACAACTGCCATGTGTTTGTCTACGTCTACCTTGGGACAGTAATATGCTTTCAGACTGCTTACTCTCTATACATTCCCTATCGGCGTCCTTGCCTTTGTGGATGATGTCACCCACCTAAACGTATGCCTCTGGGAGTGCTGTGCTCAGTAATCTTGGTAGTGCGTTCTATAAATGCGTAATGCTGTAGTGTGATAAGGTAGTTAGGTGTATGTTTGACTCCCAGCCCTCCCTGTCAAGTGTGTTTTGTGTGTGTGTGTGTGTGTGTGTGTGTGTGTTTCCAGCTGCCTGGGGACACAGTAATGCTTTTAGATGCCTCACACCACATACATTCCCTATCGGCATCTTTGCCTTTGCGGATGATGTCACCCTCCTAGAAGTATGCCTCTGGGAGTGCTGTGTTCAGTAATCTTGGTAGCACGTTCTGTAAATGCATCATGCTGTAGTGTGTTAGGGTAGTTAGGTGTATGTTTGACTCCCAGCCCTGCCAAGTGTGTGTGTGTGTGTGTGTGTGTGTGTGTGTGTGTGTGTGTGTGTGTGTGTGTGTGTGTGTGTGTGTGTGTTTGCGCGCATGCTCCCATCCGCTTGGGGACGCAGTCTTGCTTTTAGACACCGCACACCACAGCAGTTTGCTACCGACATCTTTGCCTTTGCGGATGATGACACACACCTAGATGACTGCCTCTGGGACTGCTGTGCTTAGTAATCTTGGTAGCGCGTTCTGTAAATGCATCATGCTGTAGTGTGTTAGGGTAGTTAGGTGTATGTTTGACTCCCAGCCCTGCCAAGTGTGTGTGCGTGTGTGTTTCCAGCTGCATGACAACAGTACATTGCTTTTACAGTATTCACTCTCCATAACATCCGCGCAGTGTCTTTGCCTTTGATGCTGCTGTCTGCAGGCTAGACGTGTGCCTGCATGAATCATGTGATCCACTGATCACGGTAGCATGTTTTGTAACTGCGTGATGCTGTCGTGTGATACAGTGCTTATGTTTGTGTTCTGCTCCCAACCCTGCCATGTGTGTTTGTGTGTGTGTGTGCGTGTGTGTGTGTGTGTGTGTGTGTGTGTGTGTGTGTGTGTGTGTGTGTGTGTGTGTGTGTGTGTGTGTGTGTATGTATCTATATATATATATGTATGTATATGGCTATATATATATATATATATATATATATATATATATATATATATATAATGTATATTGTATATAGATATATATGTTGGGATTATCACTCTTGACTCTGCTGCATTGTCTATACATGAGCACCATGGATGGATGTACATCTGCTATGGCTCTGTGATAGTGCACATACTGTGTGCTGTAGTGATCGTGGGTTATACATGTGTAGTGACTGGTTATTGTGTTGCTGGGTATTACACGGGCATTGGAAACAATGTTAGTGCAGCACCTTTGACTGGTCGTATGCAGATCTCGGCAACAGTCAGCAGTGGTTATTACATTGGAGTGTGAGTATGGCTCATATCCATCTGTAGTAACTGTCAATTCTATGCACCTCAGGTTAACATTACAGACGCACGTTTATCCACAGGTTGTGGTACAGATCCCAGGACTGTATGTGTAGACATTGACAGGTGCAGGACTGAGTTGTGTTGGATGCATGGAGGGGTGTCCATGGCCAGTAATGGGGATCTCTACAGCCTGGCAGGTATGGTCTGTGACTGTCCCACAACCTCCTGTATATGGCTGACACATGCTGTACCTGTGTATATGCAGACACACACACTTACCACAAACAGCTACAGCTATCACATACACGCACCCATTGCACCACCATTGGGCCATGCAATAACCGTTGTCCATCACACACCTACGTGTACATTAGATGGCTCTATGACAGCTCTGGACATGTTAACACCACACCCTGTGCATATAATGTCACCTGTGCCACCACCTGTGATGTGTAACATTGATGCAGGATCTGACTAACCTGGTGCTGCTGCTCACGGTGGCTTTATTCCACTGTATTGATGTTAGCATGCTGTTAACACACAGTGTGTTACTTCCAGGTGTACTTCAGCAGGCATGATGCATTGCAGCTATGACCATCACTGTAGCATAGTTTACAGCACTGTTACTTCTGATGATGTAGTCTCCATCCATGTGCCATTTCACTGATGTGTGTAGTATTGGCAGCATGTGTGTCTGTGTGTGCAGTACGTGTGTGATGTGTGTAGTACACATGTATACATGCTTACAAATTCATACACGACATTACACAGGCTTCACCATTCGCACACTAGCTTACTCGTTCTTCCACATGCGCACACAGGCTAACACGTGGGCACACATGCTTACTCGGGCTTACTGGCTCACATGGGAGCAGAAACACTGTGGGCAGGTTTGCAGGTCACATCTGTGGTATCCATGGCGTACGCCGTCAGTCTCCTGACGTTCCCTAGGATAGCTCATGACACGTCTCTTCCACTGACTACTGACAGCACATATGTGACACTGCTCCGGTGAGGTTACAGTGTTTTGTACATACACACTCATGTTGTCACCTATCTTCTACTCTAATAGTCCCCTTAACCTACACTACACTGTAGAGGCTTGGCCCATATGGCATGACATGCTGTGATTCACTATCCTCAGCCTCACTTGCCTCACATTGCCTACAAATGCTTCATTACATCTCTGACAGAGCGCTTCCACACATAAGTACCAGTACACAGTAGCCATGTTGTCTCCAGCTTGCCATTCATCTGCATGGCGTACTAACATCTAACTAAACCTACATTTTGTATGTATATTATCCATATGTCTTGTTTTGAAGCACAGCGCATTCTCATGGCACTGCGCTACGCTTCCACACCAGGGATCGGGGAGGACAACTACTGGTTCATTGATATCCAGTGGACAAAGCCGCCACTGGCCTTGGACTTGGACATTGGCATGCTTCTTCAACTGTATTCATACTGTATTTGCAGCTGTCATTGCTCCATTTAGCAATGTGCAAAACGTTAGTAGCATAACATCCGGGTACATTTCTGCACATAACTCTGCTCTTGCACGGACAGCTTACTGTTTCATGTATCACGTAATTACGTAGGGTTACCACCTGTCCCACTTTGCAAGGGACAGTCCCTCTTTGGGCAGTTGTGTCCTGCAAAAAATGTGAGAAAAGTGGCAAATGTCCTGAGAGTTTAGGACAAAATTATTTTCTATATTTTATGTCATAGTTGCATAAAACAGTTATTCTGTATCTGAAACACCTAAATGTTATAAGAAACAGAATAAGGAACTAAAATGCTACAAGAATAGACTTTTATTCAGGCAAAAAACTGAAGTTCTGTCCTTTGTACTGGCCGTGGGTATGTTTGCCCTGCAAAATCTGATGTTTGTAGCACAAATGTCCCACTTTGGGCATTTGGAAAGGTGGCAACCCTATAATTACATCATTTGCATAGCTTACACATACAAATGGGGTATGTTGCAAATCCCAACATTGTCCGTGCATTGTTCGTGTTACGGGCGGTCTTGCACGCCCCTGCAGGTGTTTGCTGAATAGCCTGTCAGTCATCTTTCCTTGCTGTACTTTCACTCAATCCATACACGCCGGAGGCTTCATGTATCATGGCCTAGGCAATGTTCATGTTACGGGCGGTCTTGCACGCCCCTGCAGGTGTTTGCTGAATAGCCTGGCAGTCATCTTTCCTTGCTGTACTCTCACTCAATCCATACACGCCGGAGGCTTCGTGTATCATGGCCTAGGCTTTGCTGTGTGCTATGTCTATTTGTGGTGTATGCATGGCTGTGGGTATGTTCCACTGTCATCATTGGTAAAGGTGACACCCTATAGGTACTTCCTGTAGACTGCTGTGTCATTTGACATGTCAGCACATACCTGCAGATGAACTTCCTACTTCAGCGCTTTTCATACCTTCTGAGTTATCTTGCAGTCGATAATGCTGTTTCCTCAGACATGTATCTGTTTCAGATCATACCTATCAACCTCCTAGTGCAAAACATCTGTACAAAGCCTAACATGATGGGGGGACAGATAGGGGCAGATTCTACATATTGCTCTTACAAACGTAGATAGTTGACAGTATTATAGGTTTTGCATTAGTATGACCTTTCTGAGGGATTTGGGGTCTTAAACACATATGTTTATCATTATTTAATGACGTCAGTTCTCAGGTATTTGGCAGACAGGTACAGATTGTGAGAGGAACACACCACATATATGAGGCATACATCTGTACATTCGTACAGTTGCGAGGTATGTTTCTGATACTGGACATCAATTTCCTTGTGCCAATACACACAATACATGGTGCCATCACAGGCCAGTTACCATTACATTCCTATTGCAGGACACACCCACCCACTGGGTTATATTCCTCACACAGGCCAACAGGTGCATATCCACACTAATTATTCCATCATGTACCTTATGTGTACGCTGGTACTTGCGCTTTCCGTCAGTGGCAGAGCTCACGTACGAGTATGGGGGACTGGACACTGTATCGGTGACACTGCATGACACCCTGAGGGACACATGTCTTTTGAGTCTGTTAACCTTCCACATTGACTTTCACAGGCCATACATTGTAATTCACATTAAATGCATATAATAAATATTGAATTGTGTATGTATGGATATATATATATATATATATATATATATACATACACATATATATATATATATATATATATATATATTTATATATATATATATATATATATATATATATATATATATATATATATATATATATATATACACACACACACATTGTTTCCTATCTTGCCCTAGCAAAAATATAAATATAAAAGGATTGGCTTTTAATTTGTGAATGGTTTTATCTGAAGAAATCTCGCTATAACATGGGACAAAAAGTGCTTTAGCTAATAAAGGAGAAGAACTTTATTCTGTGGTCTATTCATTTTTTGTGGTACCTGGTCACTCACTGCTGGTCATTTCCTGGCATTTAGAGTGTGTTTTTTTCCTGCCTTAGTTTTTTGTGTCTGTCTCATGGCCGCAGAGACCAGTCTGGGTATTTAACCACCTTCATCTCAAAACGATGATAATTGGGAATTTAACATTGTTAACTGGGGCTTTAACGCAATGAGTGGAGAACTTAACCGTAAGACTGGACTCTTTGAACGGTATTATTGAGTGCTCGCAGCTGCCTAATTCTTTCAACTGCCCCTCTTCACAAAAAGGCAATGTTAAAACAGCATTTACTTTAGTTACCAATACAGTGCTTCACCCTGGTATGACTGTTAATTCAACTCAAACTGTTTGTGTGGGGCAAATTGATCAGACTTATTTTCCTCATATTGACTCACAGAACTTTAACCGCGTGTAACTTGCTAATGAGGAGGAATCCTCAGAGCTCATTGGGGCTCCAAACCTTAATAACTGGCTTCAAAAACCTCTTTTTATACAGTCACCATCTACCAGTATTGACATGGAGCAACCGGCTAGGGGGTTAGGTGACATCGTCTTGCAATTAAAGCAATTGGACCAAACATTACTAAAATATAAAAAAACTACAGTTTAGAAATTGCTTACTTTCTGGAATGCTTTAGCGAAGGCATTGTCTCGAAAGGTTTAAGAGTATGGCAATAACCCATGGGGTTAGTGGACAGATCGTCATTTCAGAAGGATCTTGTCAATCTATTCGACAGACATGGCATAGAGTTACTGGAACTGATGTGCAAACATTATCAGCAATCTGCGGACATTCTAATGGAAGAAGCCACTGTACTTGGCAACTTAATTAATGAAAATATGGCCTTTATTAGGTATTGGTTTGACTATGAGAGGTCTTTCTCTAGTATATACCAATACATAGTCAAACTGAAGAACACTAAGTTGAAAAAGCTGAACAGAGATCATCACGCCTATGAGGAGTGAGTAGCCTATCCCAAACCACCTTTATCTCAGTCCAACTCTCTGAATGGTCATATTGATGTAGAAGGCAGTACGGAAAGAAACAAGCCTCTGGAGGATGACGTCAACAGAGATTACAGGACAGCCACTTCTGGGAACAGGAACAGTCGTGTTATAAGCAATAAGCAAAAGCAACCTAACCAAACCTCCAAAACCAGTAATGTTCAGCACAACAGAAAATCTTCTGACTCACTAAATTTTCAGAACCAAGCCTTGGGTTACAATTTACGACACACCCACCCACTGGGTTATATTACAAAAGCAAGAACAACATGAACAAATGGGGGAGGTGAACAACATCCCTGTAAATGACTGTAATATGTGTACAATTGTTTATAACACAGAAAAAGATTTTAAAGTGTTCAATTTTTCTAACTTGAATATTGACATTACGTTAGTGGATCTATTGGCGAAGGGCCATACTTTTGTCCCTACACGTAGGGCGGATTTACCTAATACACTTTTAGACTTGAAATTACTTGTTAGAAAATTAAACTTAGCTGTTTTATTTGGTTCTAACAACCAGATGGCTAATGTTTTCCACATTGCTAGTACATGTTGTCCCCCACTACACCCTACATTAACACTGTTTGAACGGGTGTGCGAACTGGATATTTACAACTGTTTATGTTCAAACATGCACAGTAATAATGGTGTTTATAATACAACTAAACTGGAGAGACAAGCGTTGCTTTTATTAAAACAGGCCTGTGTAAGGCTAATGCAACCAGACAAAGGGGGTGGTCTGGTACTTATGAACAGTGATGACTATGTGTTCAGGATGAATAAGATACTGGATAGTGATGTATATCTTGAAGTATTATGTAATGAATTAAATACAGCATATGGGAGAATGTGTTCCTTTCTTAATGACATGTTTATTGAAGACAAAATAGATTTGGAGTTATTTAACTTTTTGTGTATGCCAGCACCCAGGATACCAATATTATTTGGGATTCCTAAAATACATAAGAATGTGAATGACCCACCTATGAGACCCTTGGTGGATGCTAGGAATAGCATCACGTACTCTTGTGCCAAGTTTGTTGATCACATTCTTTAAAAGTATGTTGTAGGAGAGGAACAAATATGTAAAGATTCCTGGACTTTCTTAGCTAATATCAGTAGGCTTGATTTCAATAAGGACCTTCCCTTCTTAACTGTAGACGTTAAGGACCTTTATTCTTCTATACCCCATGTGGAAGGCATTGAATGGGTCAGCTGTATTCTACGAAAAAAAGGGGCCTCTGCATCAGAAGTATCCTTAATAGAGGAGATTTTGGATATTATTCTGTCATATAACTACATCACCTTTAATGACCATTTTTTTTTTCTTTAAAAAATTGGGGTTGCGATGGGCTCCTCTTGTGGAGCAAGTTTTGCGAATCTCGTAATGGCATATTGGGAGCAAGAATTTATCAAAAAATGCCCTCATATTTCTTGCCACATCCACTTTTACACACGCTTTTTGGATGACATATTTATGCTAACAGGGGGTGATTAAGTTACAGCAAGCGAACTGGTAACGTACTTTAACAACACAACACAATTTTTGTCATTTACTTACATCTTTAGTAAGGATAGGATTGCATACCTAGATGTTGACCTACGTAAGAACTATACTAATGGATGCTACACAGAAAATATATTTAGAAAAGAGACGTATTCCAATGCTTTTTTACATTTCAGTAGCTACCACCCCTTTCACCAAAAGAGACCTTTGGTTAAAGGGCAGCTAGTTAGGGCAGCACTGACGGTATCCAACGAAGATGATTTCATAATAGAATGTGACAGGTTAAGAAAAATGTTTTCCAAAAGTGGTTATCCAAACAGTCCACTTATCAAGTTACTGACAGAAGCACAGGAGAAGAGATCTACAGGATTTTATAAACCGATCCTGTGTCCTACAAAAGATCCAGTGTCCGGAATAGATAAATGGGTTAACATTGACTCAGACCCAAATCCTTTTGCTTGGACAAGTTTCATAACACCGTTTAGCAGAGATTGCTATGACATATTAGGGATTATCAATAAAAACTGGGACATTATTAAAGGAGATTCTTCCATTAGAAATAGGTTCCAAGGTCCACCCCATGTAGTGTTCAAATGAAGTCAAAATGTGAAAAGTTTGTTAGAACAAAAGAATACATCATTGGCCCCTACCAGTAGGAGAGGTATGAGTAAATGTAACATGTGCCATTATTGCCCACATATAGCAGTGGGTTGTTCTTTTATTATTAGGGACTGTGAGTACAGAATGAAATATAAATTAAATCGTCGATCAAAGTTAGTAGTATATGTGGCCCAATGTCAACAATGCCTGGCATTTTATATAGGAAAAACTGAAAGGAAATTAAGAGAAAGGGTGTATGAACATCTGTATCAGATTAGAAACATGAAACTGGAACATGCACTGGCTGGGCATATAAACGATTGCCCAGACCATACTTTCAAGTTAGGGCCATTGATGCTGTAATTCCCGATGGGAAAGGGGGTCCTGACTCTCTGATGTTAGAAAGGTTGGAATTATTATGGCAGCTGCGGACTAGAGCTTGCCAGTTTCCTGGTCTAAATGAATTGTATTCTATCACTTGTATTTTAATGCTTAAAAGTTTAATAAGATGATTATTCTATCACTTGTATTTTAAAGCTTAAAAGTTTAATAAGATGATTAATTCCATTCCTTTTATATTTATATTTTTGCTAGGGCAAGATAGGAAACCATGTGTGTGTGTGTGTGTGTGTGTGTGTGTGTGTGTGTGTGTGTGTGTGTGTGTGTGTGTGTGTGTGTGTGTGTGTGTATATATATATATATATATATATATATATATATATATATATATATATATATATACACATATACAATTCAATATTTTATATACATTTTTTATATATTTGTTTTGTTTATTACCATGTATTTTTATGCATTCATATGACTTATATTTTTATATGCATTTTTTATGTGTTGTGGTTTTCATGTTTATTTGATATGACTTGTACTTTATAGGGTACCTTGGTGGTTCAAAATAATTCAGTAATTAAAGCAATCCAAGTATTTTTGAATCATAATTGGATGTATGAATTAATTTCACGATTATGTTTTGTATATGCATTTAATTGCATTTTTATCATAGTATAGTTTTAGGAATGTAGGAAATATATGAGTTACACAAACATTGCCATACTTTGTGGACCTGTATGTATTTTCAATAATAGCAGTAAATGTATACATAGTTAGCTGACAGATGTGGCTAAAGTTTAGCCCATTAATGGATTTAGTTTTAGTATTGGTGAGTGTGAGCACATGACTATCTATGTGTCATTATATAAACTTTGAATTTGTGAATGGTTTTATCTGAAGAAGTCTCGCTGTAACGTGGGAAGAAAAGTGCTTTAGCTAATAAAGGAGAAGAACTTTATTCCATGGTCTATTCATATTTTGTGGAACCCGGTCACTCACTGCTGGTCAAGTCCTGGTATTTAGAGTGTTTTATTCCTGCATTAAATTGAAGTCAGCAGAAAGTTTTAATGAAAGTCAGAAGAAATAAAACTCAGTATAAGGAGCACCCTTACACCCATCCCTTACATCTGTGGGAATGGTAGCCACTGCCATCCCTTGCACCTGTGGGAATGGTAGCCACTGCCATCCCTTACACCTGTGGGAATGGTAGCCACTGCCATCCCTTACACCTGTGGGAATGGTAGCCACTGCCATCCCTTGCACCTGTGGGAATGGTAGCCACTGCCATCCCTTACACCTGTGGGAATGGTAGCCACTGCCATCCCTTGCACCTGTGGTAATAGTAGCCACTGCCATCCCTTACACCTGTGGGAATGGTAGCCACTGCCATCCCTTGCACCTGTGGGAATGGTAGCCACTGCCATCCCTTACACCTGTGGGAATGGTAGCCACTGCCATCCCTTGCACCTGTGGTAATAGTAGCCACTGCCATCCCTTACACCTGTGGGAATGGTAGCCACTGCCATCCCTTGCACCTGTGGGAATGGTAGCCACTGCCATCCCTTACACCTGTGGGAATGGTAGCCACTGCTATCCCTTACAGTTGTGGGAATGGTAGCTACTGCTATGGCAGTATAGCCATATTGATTTTGCAGGGCCATTACTGGCGTTGTTGCTCTTAATTACTGTGGATGTGCTCTCTGAATGACCGGAAGTTATAGATGCATGGACTCTACCTCACAGAGGGCTGTTGCAGTGCTTTAACAATGTTCTTAAGAAATCATCTGACAGAAATAGCAGTCAGAGATTACCCAAATTAGAAGAGTTCAAAATGTTAATAAAGCTTACCATGAAGCACTTCGCATCTGCTCCCTGCTGTCTAGCTATGAATGGATTAGCAAACATGATTAAACAAACATTCAAGAAAGCAATCAAAGCTATAAGCCCTTATAATAAAACATTGCAGATCAAAACAATTTTAATTAGCTTATCAAAATGCAATGCACATAACCATAGCTCAGAGCAGTCGATGCTGCTTATGAATTGAAACTTGAGATCATGCTATGAAATAATAAAACAGATGTTCACAAGACAGTACAGAACAAACAGTCTGAGCATATGATTGAATGGTACGACATCTGTTTTTCATTTTTAGCACAATTATAGAACTGACTAATGGTAAACAGACCATGCTGTATCAGCAACAGGACATCTTATGTATACATTTTCTGTGGAGGGAATATATGGGGACAGTATAAAGACTACATTCAAGGTATAAGAGCAACTACAGTACATGAAGAGTCAGGAGATCAGACTAATGCAAAGATGGACGGGTAAGCAGGTCTATACCCAAAGGAAGATGGATGACCACCTCCATACCCATACATAGAGGAACTGACTATTTCCATAATGAGACAAGGGTGGATGATCTTCTGTTTACTGTAAGAAGGATGAATGGCAAGTGCCAGGACCAAAGATGGACACAACACTATTCTGATTCTACATGTTTCAAACATTTAGGGGTGAATCAGCAGAACTCAACTGGAAGACTCTATTTTGAAAGTAAATCTGCACTTAGGTCAGCCTGGACTACTTACCCAAGCTTCATAAAGCCCTGCGATAATTCAAAGATTATCCAAGAAGTCCCTCTTCAGAAACTGAGCCTGGGAAGGAAGAAACATATTTCACAGGTCATAAGATAATGAGGTATGGGACATTAACGTCAGTTTACAGTATCTCTCCAGTACGAAAATAACTCACAGCATCAGTCAGGCATGCTTTCATATACACCTATGGCTTCAAAGTGCAAGGCCTGAGGGTCCATTCCTTACTTCTGTAGCATGACCACTTTATATCTTCTTCCCATGTGTATATGTGCTCTAGTTTTCTTCCACTTTCTAAAAGCATGCTGACTGACTGCCTTAAACGCTGTGTATATTGCATTTCCCCTTACTTCTGCACCCCAGGACATGGCTGAAAAGGGTCAGACATGGGCTAGTTTACTTATCTAGTTAACAAATGAATAAATTAAATTACAAGAGTTTCAAGACTGAGCACTAACAATGTCTCTCTCTCTCTTCCCTATAATATATATATATATATATATATATATATATATATATATATATATGTATTTCCTTCTCTTTCTTTCTTCTCCAGCAATTAAGACATCATTATTTAAGGTTAATAGATCATGCCTGTTCCACATTGTTCCAGATAGTTCATGAACATAAACACGGGGCTTCAGTTTTCCAGGCTGTCACTCCTTCAGTTTTTGCCAGCACTGGCAGATTACTGACTCAGAGGAAAACTCATCATTTCAGTCCTGCACAGTACCTTCTCCAAATCACTTGCTCTTGCAAATATCAAATTATTATCAGTTCTGTTACTGCTTTGTGCTTTATCTGCATAAACGTACAGGGAAGTGCATTTTTAATGTCACACATATCCCTGATAGTTCCTGCCCCATAATGTGCCTGTCCCTATGAGTAAAATGTGCATCCTTCCCTGCACCAGTTTCATTGTGTACACAGATCAGTAGAAAAAGTAATGTATTTAATGTTCAGAATTTACATGTGCACACATTTCTTTCAGGGAATCTAAATAATGCAGCACATAAAGTCAGAGTCTGCGTTTACAATATTTTAGCTGTTACTATTTGTTCCAAAGGATACATTTATCAGTCTAATATAATTTCTATACAGTTTCTAGTAATATTAGAAGTATTTATTTAATCTGCAAAGTACAGCCAGTATTTCAGAAATTGACTGAAACATTTTATATATATATTTTTTACTTTGATTCTAAAAGTAAAAGGCTGGATGCCATGGGAAACTTTTAGCTAACATTACTAGCAGAAAGCAATGTTTTTTTTTTTCTACCAAGATTGCAATACAATATTTGGACATAGGAGGGAACCAATACACTGGAGTTAAACTGACCAGATACAAAATAAGAGTTGTGAAGAATGGGCCAGCAAAATGTTAAGTCCAAACAATCCATAACCAAGCTGTCTTATGAATGCAGCTGTCCAAACAAAACAGTACCTGAAATAATCCTACAGGAAGGCAGCTTGTTAGGAACATACGTTTGTTAAAGAACTTCATCCTGATTGTTAGTTTCCTTGCTTTGTTGTTTATTCATTCATTCAGTCAGTCAGTCGTTTATTGATTTAAATTTGTTTACCAGGGTTGAGCAATGATCCCAGTGGACCTCTTTTAGGTTCAAACCAGCATGCTTTCTATTTGTGAACTTCAATGATTTTATGGCAGAGCCCTTTGCAAGTATTCTGCATGGATCTGTAAGGTGATATTGCAATATCACAGTATTGTACAACAAAGAATGTCCATGTTTTAATTAGTCATAAGAAGCCAACTTTAATAATCATTAACCTCATCAGTCTAACACTTAATGTAAACAAAGCTAAACAAATCTCTCTCCTGGATAAGTTAATTATGTACATGCAAAATAATTAAAAAATGGATACTAAGCATAACACTGCCATGATCAGCCATTACTGATTAAGAAATAAATGATAATTCCATAAATAAATTGACAAGGCATTTGTTTGCTCAGTGTTTGGCTATGAATATCTTGCTTCTTTTTAAAACGCTCTTTCATAAAACAACTTACCATAAGATTTTATAGAAATTAATCGAAAGTAATTAAATATTAAGCTAATCAAATGAGTACACCAGTCATTAAAACATCACTCAGACAAGAAAGTTTTTTTTTTAATTATCAGAGATGAAAAGTAGAGTATCATAGGAATTAATTTCAGGCTATCTGCTTTTCAGCTTCTGTTTCTCAGGTCAGAAAGCAGTTCCACATAATCAGTTAAGCATTCAGATAAAACTTTAAAATGTCCCCCCATAGTTTTCATATATATGGCCTGTTTCTTAATTAAAAGCATTGTAAACTTGTTTTGAGAGAAATACCCAAATAAAAATCTAAGCTGCTTCTTGGTGTTACCACCACAGGGGTAGCACAGGGCCAGGATTTGCTTATATATCTTGTAAATATGCATTAGTCATCCATTAAGATCTACAGATGCATCACCATGTTATCCCTATGGTGACGTCACTAAGAAGCAACATAAATTTATATGGGCACATATTTAATTAAAATTTTGCAAAGTTATTTATTGAGAAAAAGCCCACATAAATGAAGAATACTGTGATGAAAGGAGGTACTGCCAGCACAGCTAGCTGGAGTTTTGTAAATATGCATATGTCATTTTGTGAATATCAAATTAATTTATATAAGATGCTTGTGTTACAAATGTATTAGAACTGTATGTCCTGTGTATATCAAATTGCTCTGTACAGATGTTTGTGTTGAAAAGGAATTTGTAAAGTGCTGTGTTTAAAATGTATCCACAGTGTGCCCTACTGGAAGAGAATAGAAATGTACATGCACTATTGTGACTGTTTAAATGCATATATTTTAGCAGTGGAAACTGGAATACAGGAGGTTAACCTCAGTCCAGCAAACATTAGAAAAATATCTGAAATTAAATTACTTTATAGGCTACACCATAAATATGTTTCAGTGCAGCTATAGACAGAAAGTCTGTACTAGGAAGATTTCTGTATTGTCTTTAGGGTGAACTAATTACTACTTTGGAAGCATGAAGGAATGTAATTATTTTATGACTTCCAACATCTGACAAAGATCTAATCAAAAGCCCCTGTATTAGTATTTTTACAGGTAGATGCTAAATGCTACCAGCTGTCAGCAATGAGGGGTTTTGGCTTGGGAACTAGAAGTCAGATGATCAGAAATTATGTCATTCTGCAAGCTATCTCAGCAGTAATAGTTTAGATATTATTTTGAGAAGGCTCTTAGTAAGACAGAGCATTCTGCATTCTGTTCTGGACCTGGCAACAAGAACCATTCACCACATCATCTGCCTTGCTCTAATGTAGTAAGTTTCTAGGGAACAGTATAATTCTTTAAGATACAGTCAGAAATATAGAGAAGCTTATTTTAGATTTTGTTTTTCCTTTATTTGTATGAGCCTGTACTGCAATGTTATTTTAAATATTCCCTGTGATTTTGAACTTTGATGTCACTGTGAATATATATTTAGTATTGTCTTGTTATTTTATTATTTATTATTAAATACATTAAACCTTTCATTGTGGATGATCTGTGTAGAGATATTTAAGTTTTGAGAGTACTTGCATATTTATTTGGTGACACTGTGTGGGCCTCTCCTAATAGCCTTGCTCCTGGTCAAATTACCATTTGTGTTCATATTAATATTACACATTAAGATTGGACACCCTTTGTTAAGGGCCTTAAGGTACCTGGCAAGAGTGACTGGTGGCAGTGAAAACTACCTTATAGCCTGGGTAGAAAGGGGGCATAGCTAGTAAACCTGTGCCAGCCTTTCCCAGGTGTGTGGGTGTGTGTGTGTATGTTTGTAAATCAAACCTCAAAGAATGTGTGTGTGTGTGTGTGTGTGTGTGTGTGTCAGCTACTTGGGCAGAGACACAAAGCACTGGTTGGACAGAGAGGCTGCTGGAGGTCTTGGCTTGGTCATTCAGCTGAGATCTAAACTCTATAGCTGTGCCAGTGAGGAGTCTTACTGGGGATTTGGAGGAAGAGAGAGAAACCAGACCCAGACTCACTGTGGTCTCTGTGCGCTCTTAAGGGAAATTGCACTTGATGTAGAGAGCTGCATCTGGAAATATTGTGTATCTACTTGTTATCCTCCAAGTGAATTTCCCCCACTGTTGTCAGTGGTGAGGATTGAAGCTCCTTGATTACCAGTCTAGTGGTGGGTCATCACAAATACCATAGGGAAAATGCATATTGGCACTTTAGCCATTACATGCTGTGTTAAAAAAAAGGTAAGTGCTAAAACTGGAGGGGAAAACTTAAGACTGAATTGGTTGATACTGTCTGCCTGTGAGCTGTTTATAATTTAATATTGAATATGGATCATTGTATTGTGCCTCCAATTCTCCAGAAGCTCGATTTACTAGAACTCAATTAATTTGTGTCCATTCATCTTCCCAAAGTTATTAACTCTGTAATGGGTTGAAAAAAGTTTGCTTTATAGTCTGAGTCCATTCATTCAAACACGGTTTGCTAGTTACTTACAAAACTGTTATTTTCATGTAAATACTGGACAGGATGAGTTGTAGCTAATCAAGTCAGATGTCCTTCAGCACTATTTGGAATCCTTCTATTTACCCTATACTTCAGCCCTCTTATGTAAGGCCTGCATAACATGAATTTGTTTCTGTATGCAATGTACTTAATTGTTTACAACTCCTGAGAAATTTCCTTTTTTGGTCAAATATGCACTTTGCAGCATGGTAACTCAGCTGTGCCTTGGACTGAAGCAATGGCACTTACAGTCAAACAGTCCAAGATCAGCTCTGTCTTTCAATATGCATAATGTACCAGCTTGCATCCTGACAGCTGATGCATCCTTTGATCTGTTAGTAAGTAACTCAAGGATGTTCAGAAGCTGCACTTAAATTTCCAGTGGCATTCATAAACTGGTAATCAAGTTCTCTGCTTTATTAACCCCCCCCCCCAAAAAAAGTTCTTACTAAGGGAACAAAAGTGCTAAATTAATTGAGGTTTTCTTTACATTTCCTGCTTACTCTGTTTTATTACATACTTGTCTTATAGTAAACAGCTTTGTCACCAGGCAAGCTAAGATCACAGCTAGGAAAATATTCTACTACCAAGCCTGAGATAGGTACTTAGTATCATTGTTTTAACCTCTTTTTATAATGTACAAAGATTTCAAACTGCAAAAAAAAATGTAGATTTGATTGAGGCACAAAGGAGATAACACCACTGCATCATATATAAGTACTATGGCTACTGCTTATCACTCTAAGTACCCCTCATTGTTAACACCTTAATTTTAAATTGCATAATATGGACTAAGCGGTTCTTCATCATTGTATTACTGTTAAGGACAATCCAAGAAGTCTGCGATCTTCAGATGCTCACATCCCTATCCCTTGTAATACCACAATAGTCTCCGCCATGCACAACTGCCAGAGTTAATGCACTGCAACTATCTGCTATACTTTCAGACTAGTGAAAAAACAATTGTAGATACTAGCTGCTGTGCTCCAGTCATGTATTGCATATCAGTACTATATCCATGTAAAAGCCTTGCGTCTATATTACATAATCGAACTTTTTAAAAGTTTGAACGCCATGTGGTTGACACCATATGATCAAACTTTTAAAAGTTCTAAAATTTAATAAAAAAAATAAACCAAGGAAAAAACCTACCTGAATGGTTTAAGAATGGGGGGCAAGCTGCCATGCACCCCCCACACCCCTCGCTCTTTAAATATACCAACTCCAAGATTGCACTACAGTGCAGAAAAGGGAAATCTTCCCATTCCACACTGTACAGAGATCTCCATTGAAACATTCAAACTTTTAAAGGTTCGATCATATGGTGTCGACCATATGACGTTCGAACCTTTAAGAGTTCGACAACATGATATAGACCCAAAGCCTTGAATTGGTTGAGCTTTTACTAAAGTCTTTAACAGCTTGTGTGTAAAAATATTATGCTTTAGTTTATTTCTTAAATGTTGATTGTCCAACATTGGTTAAACACTTCTTTTTTTATTCTACTCTGCTTAGATCATGTTTGCATTTGCTTTTTATGTAACCATGATAGAATAATGGCCATAGAAGTCTAGTTCATTTACCATATAATCAAGTCAATAGGCCTGTGGCCCTTATGGACAGGGGCAGTTTGCAGATATCTTAAGGCTCAGGCTTATACCAAAGCCATTCGAGCCCATGGGAATTAATAATTGGAAAAATTGAGGCATGCATGGCTATGCTTAAAAAGGCTCTAGGGTCATTAGCCTATTAACCTCCTATGATCCTAACAAAGATGGAAGATCCCTTAGCCAAACTAGGTGGTTACACATTTTTTTCTATCTCATTATGAGTTGCTCTGCTACTTGGCTGCATCACATAGTGCACCACAGAAAAGTATTTTAGAGAAGCCACCCAGTTTATCTGAATGAGAGGAGAGACATGTTCCATATGGTGTGCTCTGCTGTGAAAATTAGAAGAAATTATTGTGAAAGATGTATAGCCACAATCTGTGAATTTGAATTTATTAATTTATGATCATTTTCTTCTGTGACTCCCAGCATCGCCTTCACTGCCTCTGAATCACTTTTTCTTTCATCGTTTCGTTGCTATATGTTCTATTATACTAAATTTGGCTTTTTCATTTTTTAATCTCCCATTTATTGACTGGAGTCATGACAACTCTCAAATGCAATTTCAACGAGTACCATCACAGGAAAACTAAATCACCAAGAAACACTTACAGTGACTCTTAAAGTATGTTTTTTTTTTCAAGAAGGACAAGTCCTCATGCCCCCTTTACCCCCATTTACACCCATATGGGGAGACACTCTCACACACACCAATATTATATATTCCAACTCAACAGTCATAGGTTGATACTAGGCATTTATAAGCCTAGCCAGAGTGTGTTTGGCTTTCGCCAATCGCCACCCTTTTGGATTAGTTGACTGTGCCTCTGTATAGTTGGTCACAGACGATAGTGATAAGAAGAATGCAAACTCCATTAGTGAAAGCAACCTTTTAGAAAAATTACTTTGCAGTAATTGTATTGACACAAACACACTTCAAACAAATAGTTGGCTAGCTATTTCTTTTATATCTACCTTAAATTAAGTTTATTTTACCTCTTCTTAGCACAAAAAAAAAAAAGAAAAAACAATAAGAAAATCACCGCACCACTATTTTTCCATATATTCTGTCCAGTTCGCATATGGCAATTTCCAAATTTGGAATCCTTGTATTTCATTTGAAGTTCCACATGGATTCATGTAGTTCTCCAGTTTCATGTATTCTTCTTCCCCTGGATGCTAACACAGTGAAATAAGTGAATGTGTATGTGTATGCCTGTGTCTATCTCTCTCTCTCTCTCTCTCTCTATATATATATATATATATATATATATATATATATATATATTTTTTTTTTTTTTTTTTTTTTACATTTATTTATTTATTTTGTATTTGTTTACCGGGAAGGTCCGACTGGATATATGTCCATTTTCAGCGGATGCCCAGGGAGAAAAGCTCCAAGTTCATAGATTACATTACATTAGTAACATTTATGAATTAACATAGTTTACAGTCTTCAGTAGGGTTCCAAACATTTATAGAACATTGTTGGCACAATTAGTATAGGCAACTAAGAGTTTCACACAGGGTTTCACACAGATACGGACTTTATCCCTTTATGAGATCTAGATATGCCACAAAGCAAAGTCATATACATTTTAGAGTCAAATGAAAGATTTAATTAGCCAAGGTATCCAATACCAGCAGGTGGGTGTTAGGTTTTGAACAGGGACATTGCCAGTGCATTTGAAAGTGTAGTTTGAGGCCTTTTTTGAACTGGGTTAGAGAGGGCTGGAGAGTAAGTTCAGCAGGTAGAGAGTTCCAAGTTTTGCCTACAGAGTTGGCAAATACAGAGTCCCTAGCCACATTTATGCTTTTGGTTGTTTGAACCAACAGTTTGTCAGCAGAGCGCAGTGACCTCAGGTTGCTGTAGGGGTTAATGATCTTGTTTAGTGCTGGTGTCTTATCGGGGTGGTTTAGAACGTTGTGGGCTATTATAAGTTGGTTGTATTGGAGAAGACTAGTCCATTCAAGCCAACCTAGTTGAGTTAAGTTGATACAGTGGTGGGTCCTAAAGGTTGTACCTGTAGCAAATCTAGCAATATGGTTGTAACAGCTAGCAAGTTTACTAAGAGTGGTTTTATTCAAGTTAGTGAAAAGGAGGGAGGCATAGAGAGGGGTAGACAGTAAGTGGGAGCGAGCAATAGAAGTTCTTGCAAATGGAGTGAGGAAAGGTTTGAGCCTATAGAGGAGCCCAGTTTTTTGTTGATGGTTTTGATGGTTTGATTGACATGAGTATCATATTTTAGGGTACTGTCGACTGTGACCCCTAGGAGTTTTGTGTGAACATCTGGGGATATTAGTGTGCCATTATTGGATCTTATGGTAAAGAATGGTGAAGAGGAGTTACAGGAGGGGGAAATAATTAGCAGCTTAGTTTTGTTGGGGTTTAAAATAAGCTGACAGTTTACGAACCATTTTTCAACATCATTGAAAGTATTCTGGGTTAGAGTCATACGTTCAGTTGGGGAGGAGGCTGCTCAGATTAAAGTGGAGTCGTCTGAGTATTGGATGCAGGTGGCCTTGGGAGTGATTGTGGGAAGGTCATTGATAAAGACTGAGAAGAGAAGTGGTCCTAGTATGGAGCCTTGGGGGACTCCTAGTGTGATATGGTAGATGGGCGGATAGTGTATTCTTGCCATAATACTGCTTGTTGACTTTCAGACAGATAAGATTGGAACCATTTAATCGCACGGTTATTTAGTGACAGTTTCTTCAGGGTATGGATAAGTAGTTGGTGGTTGACCATATCAAAGGCCTTAGAGGGATCTAAGAAGAGAGCTGAGGTAAGTTTGTTATTGTTTCGGTTGAGGTTAATGGAGATAGAGAAGGACAGGAGGGCTGAGGTGGTGCTGTGGTTTGGCCTAAAGCCATGCTGAGAGTTGGCCAGCAGTTCATTCTGCGTGAGATAGTGCATTAATTGGTTATGGACGCATTTTTCCATTATTTTGGCTAGTGGTGATAGTATGGCTATTGGTCTGTAGTTTGAGAGGTGTAATGAGTTCCCTCCTTTATGGAGAGAAATAACATGGGAAACCTTCCAGATAGAGGGGATGGTGGCTTCGGACAAGGTTCAGTTTATAATAATAGAAATAGGGTATGCAATAGCATCTGCCCTTTCTGTAGATATTCTGGTGGGAGGAGATCAGCTGATAGGGTAGTGGGTTTTAGTTTAATTAGAGATCTGATGGTTGGCATAGATACAGGCTGGAAATTAAAGGAGAGTGAGATAGTGGTCGAGAAGGAATCTTGATTGGAGCAACTGGGAGCCTAATGGCTAGCTAGTGATTGGATGGTCTTAGTAAAGAAACTGTTAAAGATATTTGCAGTTTCCTCTGGAGATTTTAGGTTAGAAGCTGATGGGGTGGGAGTGGTGGATTGTCTGAGGTGGAGCAGTTTGTTTATTCCTGCCCAAAACTTTTGAGGTTTGTTCTGATGTTTTTGTTGAAGGTGTTGATAGAAGTTTTTTTTTTGTCTAACAATATGGCTTTCTTAGTATAATTCCTTAGCTGCCAGAATTTAAACTGGTCAAGTGAGGTACGCCATTTGTCCCATGCTTTATTTCTTGCTATGATTTTGGTTTTGGTTACTTTAGACAGCCAGGGGGCAGTTTTAGTTTTGGCTCTAAGGGTGCGGGCAGGAGCATGGGAATCTAGAATGGTAAGGAATTTAGAATTAAAATAGGCTACAGCATCATCCAGTGGAAGATCTTTTAGGATGGCCCAATTGCATGCTTTGAGTTTGTTCTGAAAATCAGTGGTGTTGAAGTTCTTGTTATTTCTAATAGATTTGTAGAGAACTTGGTGGTGGTTATATACTTTATGCTTAATGATGTAAGTGAGTAAGTGGTCACTTACATCATCTGGGAGGGTACCGGTGTTGTACAGGTCTGGGTGATTCTTGATAAGAATCCAGTCCAGGATACTACTTCTGCTGTAGGGTTTATTTATTCTGGTGGGTGAGGATATGAGTTGTGTACAGCCATGAAGGTTTACATGGGTTGTGGGAGATTCAGAGGATCAGCTGTTCCAATCAATATTAAAGTCTTCTAACACCATAGTTTCATGGGGGTATGTGTTGGATAGCCATTGAAGGAAGTCCTCTAGGGTATTTGTATTATTGCCTAGGGGGATATAAACGCAGGCAATGAATATAGATTTAATTTTGTTAAGCTGTAGTTTGATAATGAGAGTTTCAGCATTATTAAACAAGGGAGGTTGTTGTGGGGCTAATGTGACATCTAGTGTACTTTTAAAGACTACTGCTACCTCCCCCACCTTTCCTAGACTTATGATCTAGTCTGAGTATGTTGTACCCTGGTGGGATAACCTCATTGTCTTTAGTTCCCAGTTTTAGCCAGGTTTCTGTGAGACATAACACATCAGGTGAGCAAGCTGCTAAGAGGGCATGGAGATTATGGACCTTGTTGTTTATACTCCTGATATTTAGGTGACAGGTCAGGAGAGAGTTAGGGGTCCTTGTAGTTGGCCAAATGTTAGAAAGGGTAATGGGCTGGAAGCTAGAGCTTGCAGGAGGGGTAGGACGAGGGTTTGGGTGGATGTCTCCATCCCTTATCAGACTGTATTGTACAGTAATTATTAGTTTCAGGACTTTGTTAATTATTTTATGATAGTATCTGGTTTGGGGGAGATAGACCATAGTCTGGTTAGTTGGTGGTTGTTAAGAGTGAAAAAGTCAGGTTTGTAGAGAGCTATGAGTTGATCTGTTTTATTTAAGGTAGGAGCAGTGTTAGTTTGGGATAAGGTAGGGCTGATTTTCATAGGTGGTGAGGAGATATGGAATGAGGGTTATTGGAATTAGTAACATTACTGGTCTCATTTTGATAGTTAACATAGCACTTGGCTAAGGTATGTGGATTAGGAATACAGAAGGATTAGTGGCAGGAAGGGATATATATATATATATATATATATATATATATATATATATATATATATATATATATATATATATAGGTTCACATTATAATCCCAAAACCCTATAATATCAAATTTCAGAATCTCGAGATCATAAAGCCGAAACCTTAAAATCACGAAACCCCAGAAGTGCGAATTTCAAAATTGTGACTCCTACACTAACCATATACCACACACATACACATACACATACACACACCTTTCCCCCACACACAAACACACAAACCTACACTACATACAACCAGGGGTCATTTTGTTTTCTGGAAAGAGTTAGTCATTGGTGTTCTAAGTATGTATGTCTATGGTTTAAAATGTATTGTTTTGAAGCTTTCAATGAAATATAATATAAAACCAAACTAGGTGGGGGGCTACACCTCCCACACCCCCCAATCTGGGGGACGGTGACCCCCTAACTATATATACTAACTCTAGGATTGCACTACAGTGTGGAAAAGGGCATATACCTTCTGCTTGCCTTACAGTACTCTACACAGTGTCAGTACTGCACTTCGGTGAAATGAGATTTAGTGAAATTAGTTTTCAGTAATTTGAGCTTTCAGTGATTTGGTCAGGGTGAATTCAAATTCAGTGAAATGAGCTTTTATATTTATAGGGGTCTACTTCACTTGACCTAAAACTCATTTGATTGATTTTCATTTGACTGACACCCAAATGACATAAATTTCAAATTACTGACAACTCATTAGACAGACTCATTTCACAGAGAGTTTACAATGCTGAATCTCAACATACTAAATCTTAAACCATAGACATGCACACTTAGAATACCAGTAACTAACTCTTTCCAGAACTTAAAAACTACTTACTTACTTACTCTGTTAACAGAAACTGGACAATAAAAATAGCAAATCCAAACCCAAGTAAGGCAGAAGATAAGCACAACTCAGTAAAATCCACCAGTTTAATAACGAAAAACTGTGAGCGCTTTCGCAATGGTCAACATTGCTCCATCAGACAAAAACACATCAGATAAAAACAGTTTAAATACACACTTCACAATCAAAATAACCAATAAGAAACAAGAATAAATCCCCTCCCTCACATTAATAGACAACTAATCAATAGTTAACGGTACAATTCACATGTAAAAACAATCACCATATACTGAAAACTAATAATGATTCTCATTTCAGTTTCTTAGACTTCAGGACAGGTTTAAGGGGATAGATCATTCAAACCCAGCCCCCTATGAGCCCCTAGCCTAAGAATCCACTGGAGTTCCACACATTCTGTCTGGTTCACATGGTCCCTCAACTTACAATTTATGTCTTGGACGTGAAGTACTTGAAACAAAAATGTATGCTGCTCACCAGTTGATATAATGTGTTTGGCTAGGGCACTGTAATACATGGTCCCTTATACGTTCCTTGAGGCAACAATTCATCTTGCCTACATAGACATGGAAGCATAACCTGCAATGGGCTACATAGATCACATTCAATGTATTACAGTTTGCACTAGCCCTTAACTGCCACAGGTGCCCTGTCTCAGGATGTTTAAAAAACCTTGATTCATCTATGTATGCACAGTACACACAATTACCACACTTCCGTGTACCATATACAGTACCTTCCCCACCTCTTGCTACTCTCGGGTAACAACGTTGTTGCTTCAAATTCTACCTGTTTTCATGGACAAACTGAGGTTGTAGGCCTACCAATGCAGTTGTTGTGTCATCCACCTGAAGGATATGCCAATTCTCCCAAATTATGCCCTTAAACCTGTCTATATCATGCGTGAAGGACAGTACCATAGGGATCTGAGGGGTCCTGTCTTTACTCATTACTCTTTCCTGTACGGAAATAAAATTGGAGAAATATGGCTTAGCTCTCCCAGACCTCTCTTTCGCTACCCTCAAGTAGGCCAAATCAATCTCTTGTGGGCTATAACCTCTATCCAAAAAATCATGCTTCAAGTTCTGAAGCCCTTCAACATAACCCTAACTCCTCACAGCAGAGGCAGGAAATCCTCATGGCCTGCCCCTTAACAATATTCAGAAAGATATGATGTGAATGGATGCTGTCTCGATGTAGGAAAGCTGGACAATAGCAGTCCTTCCTATGCAACCTAGTGGACCATCCCTCTTCAGTTTTAAAAACTGTAATGTCCAGGAAATCAATACTGCACCTCGAATGATTCATAGTGAACCATAAAAACTCATTAGTGCTATTCGAATATTGATGGAACAATAGCAGGCTGTTCTCATCTCCCTTCCAACCAACAAAAAGGTCTACAAAACGTCGATAGAACACAGCATGAGAATCAACCCCTAGCGAGTACTGCTGTTCCCAGTCCACCATAACTAGGTTAGCATATGTGCTGGCACAGCTAGTGCCCATTGCCACTCCCGCTACTTGCCAGTAGCAAACATCATTAAACTTGAACAAATTATGCTCCAGTACAATTTCAAGCAGCATACATAGAAAATCTATACGCTGTGATGATAATTTACCATATTTAGATAAAACAGATCTCACCATCCTAATGCCCTGTTGATTTGGTATACAGGCAAAAAGTGAGACTACATCTAATGCAACTAACATTTATATTTCCACTTGTGTTGATTGCTTTGTAGCCTTATAAAGATCAGCCAACAAATGCTCGGTGTCCTTAAGCACAGTAGAATACTCATTTAGTACTTTTCTCAATTCACCATCCAAGTAAACAGAAATGGGCTCAGTGAGCCATCCTGCCCCTGCTACTATTGGTCTAAACTTTGGGCATCTAGGATTTTTATGGATCTTAGGGAGACCATGCAACTGTGGAATCAGTGGTTTCTGTACATTAAAAAAAAACTGAAATAATTCATTAGTAATAAACCCCATACATAAGCATTCATGTAGGGCATCAAATATATACCTGCCCATCTTATCCACAATATCTAATTGCACAGCTTTGTAGATTAATGGATCAGATAACATGTCGGTCATCCCCTTATAATAAAACTGGGAGTCCAACACCACAACAGGGCCCCCTTTATCAGAGGGGTGAATCACAATGCTTGTATTCTTCTGCAAGTCACACAAAGCTTGTCGCTCTGCTGTGGACAAATTACAACCCTTTCCTACACAATTACTCTGAAAATCACAATCAAAAATAGCATTCTCACATGCTTTTAAAAAGGTTTCAAAGTATGGTGGCAACATAGGCACATAAGTACTCGTCCTTCTATACATCGGTTTAGATACATTTTCCATAGATCCAAACTGCATTTTAAGGCAATGTTACCTGTAAAGAGCTGTGACTCAACTAATAAGTCACTAATGTCAGTATTGCTAGACAGTATAAAACCTAAACCTTTATTGAGTAACGAAAACTCAGTTGAAGTCAGTGTATGGCCAGACAAGTTCCAAACTAGCCCTTGAACCCAAGGCCCCAGATTTTCTTCAGGGTGCATGATTGGGAGGATGCCGGAGCTTCTTTCTGCTTCAGCCCTCCCTTTGGTGGCTCCTGATCCACCAACCTCCTTCTCACAGTTCGAAATAGCATCAGAAAGATGGGAAAAACCTGCTGCTTTGATTCCATAATAATCTTTTGTCTCATAACGGTAGCTGGAACAGAAGGAGGTTGCAACCCATCCACTGATCATCACCAACATGGGGACTCTATGTTCCATACCAGAGGTATACCCCTCATTGGTAAGATCTGACCATAAATTAATCTCACCGGACATTCATATCCCATCTTCACCCCCAGCCAAGGAAACCACGGTGAAGAACTTCTCAAAAGCAAACTTCACACTTCTCAAAACCGAAGTGGAATCCTTCAAAGCCCCCGGGCCAGTGGAAAATACAGCTCAAACCGCAGAATCCTTTAGAAATGCATTCTATGGACACCTACAAGAATGCATGGATCGTGATATCCCAAATAAAACCAAGACTCACTCCCCCAAAGGCAGGAGACCTGTCTGGTGGACCCTGGCCATAAATAAGCTATACAACAGAAGGAGAAAGCTACTACATGATAGAGCAAAATCCCAAAAAGGGAAGGCATCTCTGATCAGTACTAGCAAGAAACTACGATCCCTCATAAAATCATCTAAGGCCAGCTTCGAAAGAAAAATTGCACAAGACGCTAAAGATAACCACAAGGCCTTCTTTAGTTATGTCAGGAACCTGGGTGGCAACTCCCAGATATGCTCTGAGTTAGTGCAAAATGACAAAAAATACACTGAACCCACAGACATTGCCAACATCCTGGCAGACAGGTTCAGTGCAAACTTCTCCCCAAAAGAGCAAATGTCTATCCCAACAGAGTGTAGCCTCCCTGATATCACAGATGCACAGGTGAGAGCTGCCCTCTCCAAAACAAAAAACACAGCATCAATGGGACCGGACGGTGTCCCGGGCTGCGTCTTACATGAGCTCCAAGAATAACTGATCCCTCACATAAAGTCACTGTTCAATCTCAGCCTTACTACAGGATATGTACCCAAGGAATGGCATACAGCAACAGTGGTCCCACTCCACAAAGGTGGTGCCACAATGGACCCCGGAAATTAATGCCCTATAAGCCTGACTAGCCTGGTCTGCAAAGCTATGGAGCGTATCATCATGGAACTCATAAACAAAGACATTGGGAACCTCCAAACACTGTATCCTACCCAATTTGGCTTTGTTAAGGGCATATCTTGCCTCTTGAACCTGGTCAACTTCTTTGAAACAGTCACCAAGGCCATAGATGAAGGGAAGATAGTTCACACAGCCTACCTGGACCTCGCAAAAGCCTTCGACACAATACCCCACTTGGGCATCATAAATAAGCTCACCAGCTTAAATATCAACCCCTAATGTCACAAGATGGGTTGCAAACTGGCTCAGGGATAGAACCCACACGGTCAGAATTGTAGGTGCCATGTCAGACTCTAAACCAGTTACAAGTGGCATCCCACAAGGCTCAGTCCTGGGACTTCTCTTGTTCGGTATATATTTCTCTGAGGTACAGGCTAACATGGGAGAACTATGGCTGACCAAGTTCGCAGATGACTGCAAACTGGGTGCCATAATCGATTCACCGACTGACACAAGCATCCTCCAAAAGGGTCTCACAGAGATGGATAACTGGTGCCAGAGCCAGGGCCTAAAGCTAAATGCCAAAAAGTGCATAGTCATCCCCTTTGGGAAAAACAAAGTGCCCACAAATTACCACATAGGTGGTAATCCATTAAGTACGGAAGAAGTAATTAGGGATTTGTGGACCCAAGTCGAAAGCAATCTCTCCTTTAACAATCAGGTTGCCAAAGTGGTTAGAAAGACCTTCTATATAGCCCACCTTATCATGAAAGGGTTCACATCTAGATCAAGAGAGGTCATTGTGCCCCTCTACTCATCACTCATCAGGCCCATAATTGAATACAATGCCCCATTTGGGATGTACCTTACCTGACACCTGCAGCAACTGGAAAGACCCCAAAAGTACCTCACCAAGAGGATAAAGGGACTCAAACAGATGTCCTACGCAGTTAGGCTAAAGAAACTCCAGCTCTACTCAGTTGCTTACCGGCTACTCAGAGGCGATCTGTGCCTGACGTATAAAGCCATGTCCAAACCAGAATTAATGGACATGCTCCACCTCAGGAAATCCAAATCCCTTAGAGCCACATGCTCCAGGGACTTAAACCTCAGCACAGAAATAAATAGGACATGTTGGAGGGACAGATTCATATCCCAGAGGCTCCCCTCACCCTGGAACAAAATCCCAATCCATGTTAGGCAGAGCCTCTCAATGACCCTCATCAAGAGAAATCTTGGTGAGTGGATGGGACATCGTAGGTTTACCCTGGGATCTCTTCTGTGTCCCTACTAGACAGAGGCACAGTAAACTAACCTTAAAAGGGCTATCTTCTGTGACCTACTATACAGTGGCACAGTCGACTAATCTAAAAGTGTGGCAAAAGCCAAACACACTCTGGCTAGGCTTATAAATGCCTTAGGGCAGATAGCCTAGTATCAACCTATGAACCTATGAACCTAAATGTGACCGCAGATTAATAACTCCAAAATTCTTTTAACTAGATTGCAACTAAACAAAAGTAAATGCAATAATATCATCTGCATGTATATTCCCTCAGGTAACAATGTAACTACACTTGAAGACACCCTGCACTGGCTATCATGTCATTACCCCCAAGAAACCCTACTACTCGGGGATTTTAACATAGACTAGAGCACCTGTTCCTCAGAATCCCCATCAACCCATATTAACCTGCATGCTTTTAATCAAATCATATCCACCCCTACCAGGCTAGGTAAACCCAACCAAAAAGAAAGCATACTCGATTGGGTACTCATAGTCACCTCCAGCTGTACACTGCTGGTACCCTCCCCGATGACCTAAGCAATCACCTTCTCACTTATATAGTTAAGCACAAAGCCATTAATCCCCAACAACCCTTACTCAGAAAAGTCAGAAACAAAAAAGACTTTGACCCTGCCAACTTCCAACAAGAACTTACCTCATGTAACTGGTCTATTCTAAAACATCTCCCCTTAGAGGAGGCAGTTGCATACTTTAATAACAAATTTCTTGAGATCCTAGATATGCATGCACCTGCTCATTCAAAGAGAACAAAAGCAAAAACTGCACCATGGCTTTCTAAAGAGTCTAGACTCAAGATTACCTGTAGAAACAAATTATGGGCTTTATGGCGTTCTACTAAAGACCCCCAAGATCAAATTAAATATAGGCAATCTAGGAATGAAACCAAATAAATCCATTTTACAGGACAAAAAACAACTCTACTGCAACTTACAGACAGTAAATCAAAACAACCCTCAGAGGTTTTAGGCAGGACTGAATAATCTACTTCATCCGGGACAAACTTCTATCCCCATCCCAGCTGCTACTATTGATAAACCCCCCGAGGATGTTTCAGATAATTTTAACCAATTCTTTACAGAGAAAGTTCAAGCCATAGCAAGCCAACTACCTCCTAGCGCCCCTGGTCCTGAAAGTACCCCCCTAGAAACCTATTCTCATTCAACTTCCAATCAGTGGCCACATCACTTATCCGTACCATGATCAAAAAATTAAAACCCACCGCACTCTCTGCTGATCAACTCCCCGCCGAGTACCTTCAAAAATCAGCTGATGCTATTGCCTACCCAGTATCAATACTAATTAATCGAACCATAAGAAAAGCTAGAATTCCCACCATCTGAAAAATATCATATGTAATGCCACTTCATAAAAGAGGCAGGTCTACTGAACTCTCCAATTATAGACCAATAGCCACACTCTCGCCACTTGCAAAGATTACGGAAAAATGTATTCATAGACAACTCATGCACCACCTAATCCAGAATCACCTCATGTCAGATAGCCAACATGGCTTCCATCCACACCACAGCACTACTTCAGCCCTACTAGCTTTCACCAACAACATAAACCATAATCGCAACAGCAATCACATATCCTCCACCCTCTTTTTGTATTTTTCCAAGGCATTCGACATGGTTGACCACCAACTTCTAATACACACCCTGCAAACATTCTATCTAGCTACTAAGGCCCTTCAGTGGTTTACATCCTACATGAATGGGAGACAGCAGGCTGTTCTTTGGCAGAATAAACTTTCTAACCTACTACCTAACACCCTTGGAGTATCACAAGGCTCTGTATTAGGGCCCCTGCTGTTTTCCATCTTCATTAACAACCTGTATACTGTCATCCCAAAAGTCAGCTGTATCCAATACACTGATGACTCCACAATGATCTACTCCACCACATCTCCAACAGACTTATGGTCTGCTACCCAGTCCACCTTTAACACTATAGAAAACTGGATTTCAGAACATCGTTTGATACTAAATCCCAAAATAACTAAAATGCTGTTATTCTCACCAACACAAAGATCTCCTGCTTTTACCTTTACCATAAATGTAAATGATGGCACATTAATCTCCCCTGACCCCTCTACAAAGCTACTAGGTGTCATTATAGATAACAATCTAAAATTTGACCTACATGTAAACCAATCAATCAAAACCATCAATAAAAAACTAGGGTCACTTTACAGAATAAAAGCCTTCCTAACCCATCCAGCTAAAATTGTCATAGCTCGCTCTCACCTTCTTTCAACACTTCTGTACGCATCCCCTATACTCTTTAATATAAACAAGACTGTACTCTCAACCTGCTATAACCACATTGTCAGGTTTGCCACTGGGCTGCCTTTTAGGACACATCATTGCATCAATCTTAACCATTTCGGGTGTCTTGAACTACCCAGTCTAATTCAGTATAACTAACTGATCATGGCTTAGAAAATCCTTTATAATCCAGATAATACTCCTGCACTTAAAAATCTTATTACCCCCTATCACAATCCACGACTGGTTCGATCCTCTAACAGACTACTAATTCAGACAAGCAAAATTAACAATGCAGCTGGTAACTCTGTCTTTGCAAACTCTGTAGGCAGATCCTGGAACTCACTTTCAGCTGATATTACTTTACTCTCCTCCCTAAGTCAATTTAAAACTAGACTCAAACAATATCTGGCACTAAACTGGATATGTCATTGTATTAAGCCTGGCTAACTCTGTTCTAGATTGTGTAAAATATATTAATCAGCTACTGTTTAATTTACCCCTGGCTTTCACCAGGGTTTAACTCTAACCTGTGGAACATGTTTATTATTGTTTGCTTATGTACTCTTTGTCAAAATTATAATTGTAACATGTTTTTAATGTTTCTGTTTACCTTGGAGCTTTTCTCCTCAGGCCTCCGCTGAAAATGGACATGCATCCAGTCGGACTATCCCTGTCAACAAATGTAAAATAAAAATAAAATAAAAATAAATAAATTTACATAACATGCTTCTATGTGCTGTCATTACAGTAGCAAGGGGTTTGAGTATACTGTATGGGACACCTGAGTATACATGGGTAGTACCACAATCTTTTCTCTTTGTATTTGTTTCATACTTGATAGTATCCCAGTCACACTTGCATGTATTGTATCATTACGTTACTACTTTTAACAGTGTTTTTTCAAGTAAGAGTAGATTGCAGATTGTAGTACTGGAACCATACACCCCTGCATGCAAAGCTGGACTCTGAGTGCTGACTATCTTGTTCGGTGTTTCAGCTGTATGTTTTTATGTATCTCCTATTGGATATTGATCTGATATGTTGATATTAACTGTAGACTACTATGTTTTTTAGGATATGTCATTGAGGACTGCTGTCATGTAGTAATGGCATACCTTTCAGTTTCAGACACATTTTCCCTACTGTTGAATGACTGTGCTGCATGAAATGTTTGAATAAACATCAGACATCCCTACAAGTCAGATGACTTAGTAGTAACCTGCTGTGGCTATGGTGTGCAGGGTCCTGGGTTCAAGACTTGCTAGGGCTGATTATTTTGTTGTTGGCAGAACAAGAGATGTTGGATACAGAGTGATTAATGCACTTTTAAGCAGTTGTAAGCAGGTTTGCGCAGGTTTGCACAGTGGTAAGCAATGCTAACATCTGGTTAACTGTGCTGACAGACAGCCTTAAAAGTGCTTAATCTGTGTAGGCATTGTTTAGCACCGCGCAAACAGGCTTACTCCCGCTTACTACTGCTTACTCCCGCTTATCCCATGCTAAAAAAGAGCAAAGAAAAGAAAAAGGGGTGATAGGAAAGTGGTGAAAAAGGGGGCACAAAGACGGTAAAACAATATGAAAGATAGCAAGGGATGTTCAGGATGAATGCAGGGAAGGTCCATAGCTGTTCATTTCTTCTACAGCAACAACTGTGCATATATACTGAAGTTGGAGGTACATTTGGACACTCAAATCCCTGAGAGAGAGAGGGGTGAGGACAACAATAATGTGTTGTTTAGCCAATTAGACAAGATTACATGTGTCCAGTGGACATGTGTGTAAAATGGACAGCTATGTATAGGGTAACATTTTTTTTTGGAACAGATTGGCCTTTTTTTAAGGTGAGAGTGGGATGTTGGGGATGGATAGTAGGTATATTTGGGGAGTTAGGTTGAGTAGAAAGACATACAAGACAGCATACAGGGGCAGTATATGACACATGTGGGGGTAAACACCTTGGACAGGGAGGGGTGTTTGGTAATCAGAATCCCATGAGCCCCAAATGGATACAGTGGGACTGAGGTCCCCACCCTGGGCTTGGACCATGGGTGTTGTACACAGTATAACTACAGCCTTCTTATAGCTACTTTATACCTTCTCTTACCTGGAAGACCTGTGGAGGGAATGTTTGTTAACACTACCTGACTGTTTCTACACATTTTCACAAAATGCTAGTTGAAATTATGCACACAGTTTACTAGCACTCCTGGGATTCGAACTGTGGCTGTTTCTGCTAAAAATATAACAAGTGTGTGTTTCATCAAAATGAGCTATTGAGAAACTGCTGTTACTTCCTTCAATTATTTATTTCTCATTCTCTCTTTGTTATACAATCTAACCTTGTAATTACAATATTCTTATACATACATTCCTATACATACCTTTTGACATAGCACAGTGTGGAAAACAGTGGTTAACACAACATTACTATTCAGATATCAGATCTTGGTGCATGACATTTTTAATATCAGTTAATCTCGTGTCTTACAGAGGCACTAACTTTGTCAGATGAGACTTGATTGCTTAATGCTTTCAGAGCTATAGTTGCTATGCATAACCTGTACACATTTCAAATCATACCATACCAGAGTAAACACAACCAGTCCAGGGTTTTGAATTTTATTGACAGGCAGTTACAGTTTTATTTATATATAACCTATATGAGACTACTGTAATACTGTCTGGTTTATTTAGTACAAACCATACCCATTTTTTAAAAATGCCAGGTGACATTCTACTCATTTATATTTATTTGGTATGAATACTACAAGCTAGATTGTTACTCACCAGCCTCACAATGCAGCCTTTGCAACCTGCTGGCATGGGCTTCCTGGTTCACAGCCCGCTCAGCTGGAGCTGTAATGAAGATAGAGAAATATTTATGCATACCTATCCATCACATACACAGGCTGGACTTTGGTAAACAGTTATTGATGTGAATACTTACACATGCCAGGGACATCACCCCTATGCTGTGCTTCTTGAACCCACTGGGCCAAGAGCTCCCTCTTCCTCCACTGCAAGTCGGCATAGTGGTGCCAGACCTGCTCACCAGTCCAAGGGGTGCCAGCACTGGTGAGGTCATGGATGAGACTATCCCAGGCCTCTGCTTTATACTGGAAGCCCTGATACTGGTCCTGAGCAGTCTCACATCATGGTTTTTAACAAGGAGTTCTACCATGACCTTGGACTTCTGTATTCCCCACAGCTGCACCCAAAAGCACATGCCCTCTCCAACACCTCCCTTACTGCCTACAGTGAGGAGCTACAACCAGTTATGAGCTGTATTTTTTGCATGCGAGGTTTAAATATGGCTCATTTCCCACTCTTTGCCATGACTGGATGATTTTGAATATGCTGAGCTAAGCTAAGTTATGGGCAAACCTGCTTAGCTAAGGTTGGTAGTGCTTAAAGAGGCAGGTTCAGCACTGCTTAGCAATAGTCAAATCCACTTAGCTGGACTACTCATTGCTTAGCATTCATATTTACACAATGCTTACACCCGGTCAGCATAGCTGTGTAATGCTTACAACTGCTTATGTTTTATTTTATGGACTGCCACCTGTATGGAATTAATTCATCATTCATGACATATTATACATTTGTTTACCTTCGCTGGCATCCCCCAATGTGCTTTCATTACATTTATTCTTGTGTGACTATACTGTATGGGGCACGTGTTTATATGGGGGTTTCACAACTTTATTACACTGACACCCCACATCTGGACCTACTACACTACTCTGGTTAACAAATATGTGTTATTTACTACCTAATTATTAAAAAAATAAATTATGTACTGCTTTCACATGTAAAAGGCTAATGGGCTTTATTGGGGATCAAACCGGGAACACCAACTTGCAATGCAAACATTCGAACCACTTTGTTATTTCCACATTGCTCTGTTTTGAAGTATATACATATTTAGCTCCTTATGATGTGTAAGCTAGGTTGAGTAGAAATGCACAATGCGTACACCCGCTCAGCTACGCTTAAACTTTATTGAGGACTGAAAAAAAAATTAAACTGTTGTGTTTTATTTTTGTACTGTAGGGGTATGCACATTGATTTCTGCACATTGATTTCTGCAACATTATCTGTGGGGAGCTGTGCTTTTACAATGGTGATGACATGGAAGGCTTTGAATTTGAGGTATGCTCCATGCTCCATGGACACTAACAGTGTCCGCTATACCTCTCAAATGTACAGATTATCACAGACTGCCCAGATATTTGCCTTATATTTTTGGTCCATTTTTCATAGAATTGTGGCTTTCTGGTGGATTAGTGGCAAATCATTAAAGATTGCAGTTAGAAAATACTGACAGACATAGACTTCGTACCCTTCAGCACATTCATGCTAATGCATAACTTGTTATTCTATCAACTTTCTAAATCTGTATGAGCCAGACTTATTTGCTTTCTCTAGATTTCTTACTCTAAGAGGTTGAGCAGTATTTCGCGGACACTCTCGCCACCATTACATTGCTGTATGGCAATTATGGAGTGCAGAGGGCATGTGTATTGTGAGACACACCCCCTACAACCGCACACAGAACTGTGTCCATTTTAGAGCATGGCAGCATGCCTTCATACATATGCATGGCGTACTGCTGTGCTGCATGGGAATGGCCCCTTCCATGCAGGAATAAGCTATTCCTGCATGGAAGTTTGCTGAATCCCAGGGTAGGAGTATTCATTCACATGTGAAAAATAGAGACTCACAGTTTTTACTGCATTCTCCTGTTATGAATAATTCCTCTATAGGCATGTACTGTTGTGGTAAATGTGTTGTTTTTCCCTGCTTTTAGCTGCTAGTATTACCTCTCTCTCCCCCTCCAAAGCCCCTCACTTTTGTAGCTTATTTTAACCATACAGCACTGGGTTTGCTTCAAGTAAATCTACTTGTGTAGCTTGAGGCCAGTGTCCTTTTGTAAGCTTACTTCTGCTCATATTTTATTTCTTTTTATTTTATTTCTGGTGACTATACCTTTAGAAACTTTATATCCTTGTCTCTCAAGCTAGTTTTTCACTATCATTTTCTGATTGTTTCTATGACCTCATCTTGACCAGGGTGCTAGCCCCGCTCCGTTCGCCCTCGTGACTTCACTCCCCTACCGTACCCCCATTGTCACCCACCCCATTACAATTACCTTTATACCTAACTATCCCTCCCCTTCCTGTCCCACTAGCCACTACAATTCCACTTTCTGCCTATTTCCACAACCACCTTACTAATCTGTCAATCTTGTCAACACCACTTCCTCTATACCACTGTCTCTACCTACTCTATCTGACCATATTTTATTCCAACATGTATTATTTTCTAATATCTTCTACACTACTCCTTATTTTCTCTATCTCCACCTCTTACCACTCCAATCTCTCTGACCCACTCCTATGTTCACAAACTTCTGACTCATACAACATATATCCAACTACTTCATCTTTTACTATCTCCCCTAATCTCTTTACTACCTCTACCTCAAGTCTATATAAACTATCCATAATACAGGTTTTCAAACCTTCCCACAAAGCTAAGTCAAAACTATACAAACTCCATCTAGCATCTACTACACACTCTCTCCTCACTAAAAATCGACTTTGTTCTGGAGATATCCATCCCAACCCTGGCCCCTCTTCTCTCCCCAAAACTACCTCTACACTGCCCCCATCTTACTCCTCTAACAGTCACCAACCTCAGTCACAACAATCATCTCCATCCAAATACTTAACTATTTGCTCATTGAATATTCAGAGTCTAGCAAATAAAATCACTGAGCTACACTCATGGATAGCTCTCAATACCCCTCACATCCTCTCCCTGTCTGAAACCTGGCTCAAGCCACAAATCTCAAATAGTGAAATACTCCCACCAGGTTATAATATCATCCAATCTGATAGACCTGTAAAAAAAGGTGGTGGCGTGGCCATCCTCTACTCAAACAACCTTAACCATCACCATACCTATCCCCAATTCCTGACTTCCTCCCAGGTGAAATCATCATCCTTAACTGCCATCTGAATCCCCACAAAAAACTTGCAATTGCCTCTATCTACCTTCCTCCTGGTAACAATCTGCCCATTCTTGAAAATATCCTATCCTGGTTCTCCCACAACATACCATATGAGACACTTACCATTGGTGATGTCAACATTGATTGGTCCAAACTCACAACTGACTCCCCCCAACTCAGTATCCACCTACACGGCTTCCACCAACTTATAACATCTCCCACTCGCTTCCATAAAAATTCCATTTCCAGCCCCATAATAGACTGGATCCTTACCAATTCTCCCCACCAATACCACAATCCCACCACCTTATCTGCCTCCCTCAGTGATCATATATTCATAAACCCCACCTTATCAAAGACTGTCAAAAACTATTGACTTTCAATTCATCCCAATTTAACTCCATTCTCCACAACATAGATTGATCCATCCTAAAACACCTCCCCCCTAAACGATGCTGTAAGCACTTTCAATAGCATCTTCATGAATACTCTAAACTCCTTAGCTCCCTCTAGGAAGATCTGAGTAAAATCAAATCATGCTCCCTGGCTCTCCAAAGAGACTAGGTCTCTTATGAAACAAAGAAATTGTGCTTGGAAAACCTGGACTAAAACTAAACAACCACCTTTTCTTCAAAAATACAGGCAACTGAGGAACCTTGCAAAAAAACATACAACTAATGACAAAAAGTTATACTATAGCACTGCCCAGCTTAACAACAAATCCAATCCTCGAAAATTTTGGTCAACTCTCAACAGCATCCTCTACCCTGGAAAGCCTTCAAATCCCTCCCCATACCCTAACTCCTCCTCTCAGGAAGCAGCTTCCCCCCTGAATAAACACTTCATCTCTTCCATCCAAAATCTGGTAACCTCTAAGCCAAACTCTACTTCGACACCCACTCTCCAAGTCCCACTAACACAACTTTGTTTTCTTTTCAGCCAGTTCCCATTACTTACATCAGATCTCTACTGCTCAAGCTAAAACCTTGCTCTCCTTCCACTGACAATCTATCTCCTACATTCCTCAAACGTGCTGCTGACTCAATTGCCTATCCTACATCTATACTAATTAATCGATGTATTTTGGAATCAACTGTCCCCACCCTTTGGAAATCTTTCTTCACTATCCCTCTTCATAAAGGTGGAAACTCCACTGACCCCTCAAACTACTGACCCATTGCCATTCTGTCCCCCCTCTCCAAATATTAGAAAAATGTATTCACTCACAGCTTCTCAATCACCTCCTCACACACCACTTTTACCCCTACCCAACATGGATTTCATCCTCACCACAGCACCACCACTGCCCTCCTCTCCTTCACTCATATCATTGCAGAGGCCCTAGACAACAATAAACTCAT
This sequence comes from Protopterus annectens, assembly GCF_019279795.1. Classification (NCBI taxonomy): domain Eukaryota; kingdom Metazoa; phylum Chordata; order Ceratodontiformes; family Protopteridae; genus Protopterus; species Protopterus annectens. The sequence goes on along the minus strand of NC_056751.1, from coordinate 709,746,416 downwards.
TTCCTGTCTCTTCCTAGATCTCTCCAAAGCCTTCGATACTGTCTCTCATCCTCTACTGCTATCCAAACTCGCAAATCTCCACCTATCCCCCTCTCCACTTGCCTGGTTTAATAGTTACCTATCTGGTAGGGAACAATCTGTCAAATGGCTCTCGTCCTCCTCACCTTTCCTTCCCATCTCCACTGGTGTTCCCCAAGGCTCCATCTTGGGACCCCTTTTGTTTAACATCTTCACCAATGATCGTTACACCTCATGCAAAGAATCCTCCCTTATTCAGTATGCCGACGACTCCACACTTATATCCATCTCAAATAACATTCCTGAACTACACTTCCTGAGCCAACAGGCCCTACTATCCACTGAACAATGGCTCTCTCACAACCTATTGATCCTAAATCCCAAAAAGACCAAACTCCTACTTTTCCTTCCCCATTCTCTTTCTCATCACAAAACCTCCTTTTTTATTACATCTTCTAACAATACAACTATCCAACCTGACACCCAAAAAAAACTCCTAGGGGTCATTATCGATGATGAACTAAAGTTCAATCTACACATACTCCAATGTATAAAAAAAAAAAAAAAAAACCAGAAACTAGGTCTGCTATATCGGAACAAAAAATTCCTAACCCCTGAATCTAGACTTACCCTGGGCCAGGCACTCCTCCTCCCCTCCCTCTTATACGCCGCCCCAGTTCTTACCAGTATCCAGGCCTCCACTCTAAACAAACTTCAACAGACTTACCATAAAAAAAGCCAGATTCATTACTAACTCCCCGTACAACTCACACCACTGCATTTCTTTAAATTTTCTTCAATGGCTTGAACTTCCCCACTTTCTTCTATCTTATCAGTTCATATGTTACACTCTATTCTTTATAAACCCTCCTTCTGTCCATCTCTATCTTCCTTAGTCTCCATCTACATCCCATCCCGGACCCTCTGTACTTCTAACCAACAATTACTTGATATCTACCACCCAAAAATGTCAGTAAGCAAACTACTCTACAAACACTCCCTTGCCCATGCTTGGAACAAACTTCCCCTTGACTTACGTTCAGTCTCCCACACCTCACACTTTAAAAATGAACTAAAAGCTTATTTTCTCAATTCCAGAACCTGCCCTTGCCATGACCCTACCTAGTCTTCCTTCCCTTTATGTACCCTCAAAAGGACCATACTTAGTACCTCATTACACCTCTCTCTCCAATGTGTCTACTATGCATTTGCATAATTTTATACAAACAAGAAAAATTTATTGTTGACCTATTGAACTATATCGATGTAAAATTGTTACGTAGCTTCTTTTTAATGCAACTTTAACTTTATGCATGTAACCCAACATATGTGAATCGTTTTGCTATAACTGCTATTATATCAATATTGTTTAAAATTGTACTTGTTTAAAATGCACTACTGGAGCTTTTCTCCTCGGGTCTCCACTGAAAATGGGCCACAAGCCCAGTTGGACAAACCCAGTTAACAAATGTCACTGTTGTTGTTGTTGTGTCTTTCAGCTTTTCCTTGTTAGTGGTCGCCACAGCGGAACTCCGGTTCGCTAATGATTGGCAGTAGATTTTTACGTGCCGAGTTGCCAGCTCTGACGCACAAACCTTCAATGAAGGTAAGCCCATTCACGCATGTCTCCACACAGAAGACACTTTAGCTGAGAATCAAACAGGACAACGTCTTACTGTGAGGCGACAACATTACCACAGCACCACCACCGCAGTTCAGTTAACAAATGTCAATAAAAAAATAAAAATAAATAATATTATTTTTACAGGTGATAGGTATACTTTTTCCTCATTCCAACTATACAGTTTCATTTTCTAGATATTTTTATTGCCATTCAACCTTTGTAGTTTATATAGGTATTTGTATGTCTTGTGAATGTTTCTATGTAGGTAAAACCAAATGCAAGCTGTCAGATCACATTAAGGAACACCTGGGGGCAATCTGAGCTTCTAATGAAAATAATGCCCTTGCCAAACACAGTATTATCTGTACACAGTTCAATAAATTCAAATTCTTTGTATTACAACAGATTGATTCATTTTTCGGAGACAGTGACTCTTTTCTTGAACTGAGGGAACTTAAATGGCAGTTTTTATTGAATACTGAAGCATCTCCAGGACTGAATGAGAGTTTAAACATTAAATGTGCTCTACGTTGGTACAACTAATGACACGCCACCTTCAGCATCTTATTCATTGTGCTCATTAATGTTATGTCATTTGATCTGCTTTTTTAATATTATTATAATGCAGTTTCCTTATTGTTTTTTCTTAAAACACTGTTTTATGTTTATTGGCTACTGCATTTGCATTCTAGAATTGTACATATTTAAACTAGCGATTATTGCATTTTACTGTATTCTGAGGAAGTTCTTCCTTAAAGCAGGGTGTAGTTTTCCATTAAGGGGCCAGTAGCCCACATACTTTAATGGAATTTTTGGCATAATTCTAAAACTGAGATCTGTGCATTATGATTGTAAAAAGAGATGCAGACATACATACTTTGTGAAAAAAACTTCCTTAAATCAGTTATTACTTTGTCAAGAAAAAATTGTTTAGGACAGTTATTGCTGTTTTCCTTGAAGCAGGGTGTAGTCTTCTGTTCAGGGGCCAGAACAGCACATATTTTAATGGAATTTTTGGTATAATTGGGAAATTGAGATTTGCGCTTTGCCAATAATTGTAACTTTTCCTTTCTGTGATTGCTGCTGTTTGCCCTATTTTCTAAACATCCATAACGTGTGTTTTTAAGTTAAGGTAGCTAGTCCACAAGCAGTGCGTAAAACACATCTGTCGCTTGTTAGTATGACATTGGCTAGACAGCTGATTGAGATCATGGTGTGGGTGTACAGCGGCAACACAGCAAAATATGTGCGGTTTTCTTTTCTGTTTTATGTGGTGGTACCTGCCCAACGTCACAGTGTTTTTATCTTCCTACAGTTTTGTGGACCCGGGCAATGGTTGTCAAACCAAAACAGTCCAGTATTTCATGACAACTGATGCTGCCCCATGAATGGAAAAATACCAAATATACAATAAAAACACAGCTTTCATTACCACAAAACCATTAATGAGGCCAAGAAACCTGTTGCCCCATTAACGGAAAAGTACCCTGAAATATTATGTTTGAAATGAGAGTGGACTACCTTGTTCATTTTCTGGATAGGCCATCTACCTTCCATTAGAAGCACTGCTCCTTAGTTGAATAGTCATGTTACAGGGCCTGCAGTCTTAAACATTATGTAAGAAGGTCTCTATTTTGCTCTCTCATCTTGTGCAACTACTTTAAATAGATGTGACCTGTAACCATGGTGAACCTTCTACCATACAAATAGGGCTGAAGCTTTTGTAAAAACAAACTAGGTCCAAAGACTCCATTACTACAGCTGCAGTGGATGCTTCCGGGCCTGAGGTCTGATGCTGAGACCCACTGTGGAGTGCTCTTCCCCACTAAGGAAATCTGGCTAAGTACACCCTCCTCCACCATGGCCCAAAGCATCTATCTGCACAATGAACTCTTGTTCATAGTCAGATTTAGCTAGCACAAAGAGTTCCACTCAAAGCCTCTACATAAGTGTTCAGAATGTCTGTCCACTGGCTGCAGTCCAGATAAACTCATCTGGTCCACTCTTTCTGACAAGGTCTATAAGGGATGTGATTATTGTACTATAAGTGAAGACAAACTTCTTATATCATTCCACTGTCCCTAGGAATGCCATCACCTGCTTGTTGGTAGCAAGCTAGGCCATGGCTGAGAGGCCCCTGCCATGGCAGACTATGGAAGAATCTTGCAATCACCCACTCTAACATCAGGAAATAACACTTCTACCATTCCCACCTGTCCGTTGTTGGTCTTAATAATTAACCCTGACCCTTTTTAGTCTGCCCAACACCTCCATAATGTGTTGAACATGATCGCCCAAGGACAAGCTATAGATTGCAATATCAATCGGGTAAGCAAAGCTTAGTACTCTGCTCCTGTTAGGATGTAATCTAGCAACCTCTGTAAGGTTGCTAGGCATTCATCATTTCAAAGTGCATCTTGGTGAATTCATATAACCTAAAAGTGATCACAAAAACTTGACCTCTCCCTCCCTGCCTGGTGTGACACACCATAACTGGCAAAGTAATTAAGGAGCCTCAATCATCACCACTAGCACCAATGGGGGACATACATTGGGAGGATAACAAGTATGTGCATAGTATTTCTAGATGCAGCTCTCTGCATCAAGTGCAATTTCCCTTAAGAGCACACAGAGACCATAGTCAGTCTGGGGCTGGTTTCTCCCTATTCTCCAGATCCCCAATAAGACTCCCCACTGACACAGCCATAAAGTTGATATCTCAGCCGAGTGACCAAGCCAAGACCTCCAACACTCTCTCTGTCCTACCAGTGCTTTGTGTCACTGTTCAAGTAGCTGTCACACACACACTTGGATAGTTGTTTTACACACACACACACACACACACACACACACACACACACACACACACACACACACACACACACACACACACACACACAAACACACACCTGGGAAAAGCTGGCACAGGTTTACTAGCTATGCCCCTTCTACCCAGACTATAAAGTAGTTATTACTGCCACCAGCCACCTCTTTATTAGCTACTTTAAGGCCCTTAACAAAGGGTGTCCAATCTTACTGTGTAATGTTACTATCAATACAAATGGTAGTTTGACCAAGAGCAAGGCTATTAGGAGTGGCCTACACAGTGTCACCAAATAAATATGCAAGTACTTTCAGAACTAAATATCTCTAGACAGATCAGCCACAGTGAAATATTTAAATATATTTAATAATAAATATTAAAAGAAGAAGAAACTATTCAGTATATGTTTACAGTGATAGCAGAGTTCAAAATCACAGTTAATATTTAAAACAACACTGCAGGACAGTCTCAAATAAATAAAGAAAAATAGCTAAGCTAAGCTTTGCTATATTCCTGACTATAGCTAAGAGAATTATTATACCCTAGTACACTTACTTAATTAGAGCAGCAAGGTAGATGTGAGGTGAATGGTTCCAGTTGTCAGGTCAAAGACAGAATACAGAATGCAGACTCTCTCTCTCAGAGAGTTCTTAAATTAATATCTCAAATATTACTGCTGGGAGAGCTTGCAGAATGACATAATTTCTTGTCATCTGTCTCCATCCCAGGTACAACCCCCACTGCTGAAAGCTAGCAGTATTTAGCATCCCCCCCCATGAAAATACATAGAACAAGGGCTTTTCCTCAGATCTGTGCAGCTGTTGGTAGTCATAAAACAATAAAACACTTCCAAGACAATACGGAAACCATCCCAGCACAGACATTGTGTCTGTTGCTGCACTGAAACTGACAGATAACATTTTTTATGGCCCAGCCATAAAGTAATTTAATTTCAGCTATTTCCTGAAGTTTGGTAAGTTAACCTTCTGTATTCCAGTTTCTCCTGTTAAAATATATACATTTAAACAGTTACAATAGTGTATGTACATTTCTGTTGTATTCCAGTAGGGTACAATAGTACACGTCTGTACAAACCATCTTATATGACATACAGCTCTAATACCTTTGTAACACAAACATCGTATACAAATGTTGTTGATATTCACAAACAACATATAATTATTTACAAAATTCCAGATAGCAGGGCTGGCAGTATCTCCATTTGTGACACCTGGTATTAAAGGTACCCGCCAGCAATCATTGGTGAGGTCAGTAGTAAGTTAGATAGCCCCACACAAATGTTCTAAGGCTTCTTCTGTCCTGGGCATGAGGTAAGAAGCTGAATCTATATAACTATTCAGCTTTTTACAGTCTACCCAGAACCTGGTGATGCCATCTTTCTTTGGTACCAGCAACTATGAGAAGATCCAGGGACTGATGCAATCTTGGATTACCTATAGATCCGCTGTCTGCTGCAGTTCCTTTCTCAGGGTTTGTCTTGCCCACTTAAGCACCCTATAATGAGCCTGTCTGTTAAGCATCTGGGACACTGTATCTACATGGTGCTCAGCCAGGTAGGTATACCCCGGCTTTCTAGTAAATGTCTCCAAACTCCTGCACTATTATCTCACTGTTTTGAATCTAAGTAGGAAATAGCTGCTGTGAAAGGGCTACTTCACCCAAACCTCACTGAGAAGGTCTACCTCAAGACACTGCCTATAGATTCATATGCTGAGTACAAAGTCTGTCCATCATGGCAGTGCTTCTTCATGCTAACATGGTGGAGTTTATGCTTCTGTCTCCTGCCTGGCAGTTCTACCATGTAATTAACATCAATTGGCTTTCTCAAAATATTCACAGGACCCTCATGTGTTGCCTTCAGGTTTTTCTGTTTCACAGAAATAAGCACCATCCCTTTCTGTCTGACAGAATGCTCCCTGACCTTAAATGCCAACACAAAGCAAAATTATGCAAAAATACAACCACAAAGAGGAGGAAAAGTCCAGGAAGCTTTAATATATCTTTTTTGTTCCGTTAATTTCTGAGAGAAGTCTTGCAACTTCTCATTAATCTCTTTTTTGATTTGTTCAAAATGAATTGAGTTTAACTGCATAGACAGAGAGGAACACAAATATGTCATTTCTTCTTTCAATAACCTCTGTTTCACCATGTCCCTCTCTATAAGTATTCCATCACACAGTTATGAGATGCTGCTTTCAACCTTTCTTCATATCTTTTAGCCTCACGGTCTAAAGGGTTAAACGGCAATAACGGATGCTTGTAAAACCTGAGCCCATGAGGAGAAATGTCTAATTCTGCATACCTTTGCAAGCTTAGCAGATTATATTGTAGAGAAGTTTCTTTTGTCAAAAGCTGTTCTAATTTCGTTACAGATTCCTGCACCTCTGATTGAAGGGAAACACCCACTATTTTACCAATAGAAGAAAAAGGGTTTATTACCCTCTGGTTCCAACCCTCAAGTAATTCTCTCCAAACTGGGGTCTGATTCTCTCTCAAGTCCCCATTATATCCAGGTAGATATTCAGGAACTCTGTCTTTACCTCAAGAGACATACTGATCTGTAGTCCTCTGGATACCACTTACTCCCTCCTCTCTAAAAATCATGGGCATCTGGAAATCAGGATAACTCACTATAAATAATAGCACAAAGCAAAATTGTGTAAAAATACAACCACAGAGAGGAGGAGAAGTCCAGAAAGCTTTAATATATCTTTTTTTTGTTGTTCTGTTAATTTCTGAGAGAAGTCTTGCAACTTCTCATTAATCTCTTTTATGATTTGTTCAAAACAAATTGAGCTTAACGGAACAAAAAAAGATATATTAAAGCTTCCTGGACTTTTCCTCCTCTCTGTGGTTGTATTTTTGCTCTCTGACATTGACTGCCCTGTCATACCAGACCTTTTGCTGCTGCTGTGCTTCTGCCATTCCCATGAGCTCCCAAAAGCCTGGTCCTGATGTTTAGGACATATTCCATTACAGACTCCATGTGGGAATGACAGTCACATTTTCACTCATCTTGAATTAATTCCAGTGACGCCCTAATCCTGTGACCATACAGCAACCTAAAGGGTGATAATCCTGGAGATTCCTGGAGCACCTCTCTGTATGCAAAGACGAGATACCCAAAGAACCTGTCCCACACCTGCTTTATTTGGTCTGTCAATGCCCGCCTTTTCTCTAGCCCTTTGGTTTGTGGATGGCAAGGGGTAGTTTTTGAATTCTTTACCTCACAGTGCTTTCACAGGTATGTCAGTAGGATTGACATGAAATGAGCACTTCTCTCTATTAGAATTCCTCCTGGGAAACCTACCCTGCTGACAAATTCTAACAGTGCATTTTGCATCTTCAGCATCTCAGAGAATAGGGTGACTGCCTCAGGGTATGGTTTCTCAGTAACTTGAAAAGGCATAAAAAGCAGCTTTGGCTTTCTTTCCTGCTTTGTCAATCTGCTAACACTGCTCACATTTGCTACTTTATGCCATCACATCTTGTGTGATACCTGTCTAATAGAAATTCTGTATAAGCCTTCTTTTTAATAGAAGAAGACAGGACACGACCACCACAGGATAGTGCATAAAATCCAAGTTTATTTTAGATGAATAAGCGCTTTCACGTGCTCCCTTGGCACGCTTCTTCAGATTTCACTATATCATTTGTATCTCAGCGTTTAAATATAACATCATAATTACTTAATTGGAGACAATCAATCCTAGATGCAAACAATTAAAATAATTGTATAAAACAATCTGCATCATCCATTGTGAGTTCTAGTGGAAAAAATTTCATTTAAAACAATACAAAAGTTAATCAACACACCTATTATATGTGATTCTAATGTAAATAAAAACAATCTAACACCCAAACAAGCTAAAACCAAATCCATAATACAAGCTAGACTCAATAATGTATAGAAACATCTCCCATAAAAAAAAATATATATATATATATATATATATATATATATATATATATATATATATATATAAATGCTATGTAGCAATATAAATTAATTCATATTTTCGTACATATACATATATTTAATGAATATCAAAAACATATGTATGAGTAACCTCGATGTAACTATAAAACAAGTCACATCATAGTTATATATGTCTTAAATAATTAATAGCATTGAAAACGTTTCAACCATTTTCTATAGTCATTAGTACTCATATAATATTAAATAGCCTATAAATATATGTACGTAGCTTCTATATATAAAGATACAAAATAAAAACAATATTTATTCAAAACATATAATAACATGTGAATAAATATGCATATAACCAATCTACTTCCATAAAGCATTTAAAACAAAATCAAAATCAATAGTGTTTTAAACCCATAAAAGTACTACTTACAAGCTTCAAGCACAGGCTTAACGCTAATAAATTGGTTAAACCTTCTTTTTGTATACTTTATTGCCAATAGGCCTGAAAGGGGCTATCATGGGGTAAAGGCCAGAAGTGCTCATCAGTAGGTCCTTAACACAACCAGTTGCTACATCACTTTTATAATAACTCTGTGTTCATGTAAACAAAATCCTCCTGCCCACAGGGATCAGTAGCCTCCCTGGCTATCTCTCTCAGGTTTTGTAAAGTAGAATCTGAGAGCTGACTGTCTCATCTCTTCCTTTGTGACTGTCTGCAGTTCCTCTCCAAAGAAAGCCTGGTATCTTCTGACAGTGATTCCTCAGATTTGGGTTTGCTACTTCCACTTAGCTCTCCCCTTGAAGTAGCCCCTTCTGGCAGAAGCCCAGTAGCTTTCAACAGCTGTAGCTCAGATTCAGGGTCACTGCCAGTTTTCCCCATCTAGTTCTATAGCATTTTATAACACTGATTTTTAAGCCTTGTTAAAAAAAAAATAGCACATTGCATTATTCTTGATCTGAATGGGATGCCTTACTAAGTAAGAATTTACCTGGGAATTTCTACCCAAGAAAATATCACAACTAGTTATTTTGTTATTTAGCTATGGATTTCACATTGACTCTTTAAAGGGGTACTGCCTCTGGAAAGTTTGCTACATAATTGATAATTACCATGATATCCATCCACCCATCCATCCATACACAACCCTCTTTTCCCATTTTGCACATGAGGTCAGGGTGTCACTTCAGCAGTGGCAACCATCTAGAGCCAAGTTTACACTGCCGGGCGGCTAGCCCTGCCACTGTGATACCAGGATATATTGATAGCCATTATTTCATTTTACAGCTGGAACCACAATGTCCATTGCAACACATTTAAAAGGGACCTATATAATAGGTAAAGGTATAAGAGGAGTTTTATATCCAGGGTTGGATGTTGTTATTTGGCAGTCAATGTAGGTGGCATAAAAGTCTATATCATTCGTAATTCCCAGCCAATAAAACCTAGCCAAAAGTCCAGCCTTTTTTTTGTCCATTATTAAATAACCATCCCAAATGTGGCTGAGTGCTAATTTCAGTACAGGTGTTCTAAGCAATTTAGGAATTAGTGACTGAATCAGAGTCTTTCCTCCTGTTTCATTACTTTGTACAGCAGGTAGCTTCGTAGCTCAAAGTAAGGTAATGTAGTGGACCTGTTCTGTGCTTTTGGTTCCCCATCTGCTCTCAATGTTCCCTCTATAGCTCTCAACCTCTTAAAGCATGAAATCTGGGCAAAGACAAAAATTAAAGGGGGACAAAGGCCCAAAAATAGGGATAATGTTTAAATATTTCTCTTACAAGCTTAGAAGGTTGATAGAATAACAGGTTTTACATTAGCATGAATTTTCTGAAGGGCATGAAGTCTGAAACTGAAATGTCTGTCATTATTTTCTAAGTTCAATCTTTCATGGTTTGCCACTAATTTGCCAGAAAACCACAATTTTATGAAAAACGGACTAAAAATATAAGGCAAAAATCTGCATATTCTGCAAAAATCTGTACAGTTGCTCTATCTCTGATTAAGGAATTATCCTCCAACTGAACTTTCTTGGTATCATTACTTCTCTGGAGGTCAGCCAAGTCATTATTTTCCTCAGTATTCTGGCATGAATCGGAGGCCTTGGCCTCTTTTCCTACAAATTCAACTACTGGCCTTTCCTCTTCATCTAATTCCTCCCCTATTTAGGGCAACTCCTACAAATATTTTTCTTTTATCAGAGGTACTGGCTGTTTCCATTCCATAGGGATGGTGTTAACCACTTGAGTCTTAGAGGCTTGCTTCGTTTTCTGGCTGGCCCTCTGTTTTGGTAAAGCAGACAGAGGATTAAGACTCTGTTCAGGTGCCTCTTTTTCTTTTCATTCGATATAAGGCACACCTGTCCCTTCCTTAGGTTCTAGAAGTATATTCTCTAACAGTCTCTACACTAACAGTCTTGTGGTAAAACTCCTGTCTCTCTGCCATCACCTATACTGACTTTTATTAGTACTTTAATAATCTTTTGACAAGAATTAGTAATGAGTTTATCTAACTCTACCACTCGAGTCAAACCTCGATTTCCTTTGTTTTTCTAGTCCTTCTTGATTCAGTTTGTTGAGTTATTTACTTCTGGCAGTACCCATGTCTGGACCTTTCTCCCAATAACTTAAACAGTTCTTTAAAATGAGAAAAAATCTTAGACATTGATTACAGCATAAGACAAATTAGGCACCAGTGCTACAGGATGTAGAACTTCAGCTGAGATGGCTTGCATTTTAACTTGTGTTAGAGGGTATTCTCTCCGTGTATACATATCACTTCAAATGCATGCTAACTAGCTATGACTGAAAGTATATTGTGATTTCTCTAGTGTAATCCAGCTTTCTGAGTACAGTAATTCTAGTAATTCATTCCATTTTACTACAATAATACACTTCGTATGTGGTGCCAGCAGAAAGGTAGGAAGCAGGTTCTACATTAGTAACAGGTACCAACTCAGCATCATCACACTGCATTGGTGTACTGTCAAGTACACCTTGCTTAACAGACTGCTGAGCAGCTTTTGCAGGTATAGTATTACAGTCATTAATTGCACCTGTTAATATATCATTTTTAGGGCATTTTTTTATTTTATTTATTTTTATTTAACATTTGTTTGTCGAGAAAGTCCAACTGGGACAGAGCCCACTTTCAGCAGAGGCCCAGGAAGAAATGCTCCAGATGCACGTCTTTGGAATGTGGGAGGAAACCAGAGCACCCGGAGGAAGCCCATGCGAATGCAGGGAGGACGTGCAGACACTGCACAGAATGCACTCCAGCCAAGAATCAAACCAGAGAACCTCTTGATGTGAGGTGACAATGTGAACTGCTGCACCGCTGCGCCACCCAAAACAAATTGGTTCAAATGATGACAGACTTGTCTTAGTTACAGGTACAGAAACCTACACAGGTGAACGCCTATTATTAGTAGTTTGTACATGCAAGGCCGAGGTAGAATCTATAACTTTACAAATTCTCTGCTGCAACAACTGGATGCTCAGGAGATTGAGGGTCAATCAGGGCTACCCACTTCTTTAAGTTACTTGGGAGTGCCATCTTAAATATACCCATAGCCAAAAGTTTTAAAAGTTTGCTTACATTTACATGAGGTTCTAACCACAGTTTCAAAATATGTACCAAGCCTGCCATTTAAGCTCCCACCAGTATGCCTATGCAATAGGTCAATTTATGAATTTTACAAGCCTACAGTTCAGACTTTTTATACTTTAATTTCTGATAATCATACACAGTAGAGTCTTTTAAATCCACATGGGCTTTTAGAGCCTGTCCACTTTGTTGAGATACCAGAACGTTGTCCCATTCTGTCTGGCCCCATTTTTCCCCATGTACATACCTTTCAAAAACATCTAGGCAATCCTCTACATTATCTTGTAGTCCAAGCTACTTCAGAGGTGCACTGGACTTGGAACTCCCAGAGCTGTGGATGGCTGAGTCATCAAGGTGGAAATTTGCTACTAGGGGTTAATGAGTGTTGATCTATTGCATTATATTTCTCCTGTAAAGTGACCACAAGTTTATTGGCCAGTTTCAGATGATTGTTAGTGGCTTCAAACCTCCCCTGAAAACTGAAAGATGCTGGACACTTGCCATAATAGTCTCCTAAATGGGGGCGGTAGATGTTATTAATGCCTCATTTTCTCAGTCGTTTCTAGTACTACACATCACCACAGTCAGTACGTACAATAATTGATATGTCTCTGTCTCTTTTTCTCTTTCTGTCTTCCACATTCACACACACACACACACACACACACACACACACACACACACACACACACAGTAGAGAAAAAGAAAATTGCATTTATGTAGTATGTAGAGTTCTTTGTGATAAACCAGTCACTGGACTCAGATCTGGGACTTAAAAGTCATATCTGTTGGCAAATAAATGCAATCCTTAATAAACAAGTCAGTCTGTATTCCAACATAAATAAGTTCACTTTTCGGGCAGCTTCTTTTTTCACACAACAGCAAATGTTTGCAATTAAATGTAGGTCCCTTCCCTGACAAGGATTTCCTATTTATTGCCTTCCTTCTGTTTAACATAGCTCTAAATACTGTCCCCCCAGAACGTCCAGAGACCCAAAGGTCATGAATCTGCTGAGCACTAGGGCCTCTTTCTGCAGCTACCAATCTTCACCTCTAACATGCTTACTTGTTTCTGGGTTAATCTCATTAATGTGAACCATGCAATCTGACCTTTCCAGGCCAGCATATGTAAACAGTCCAACAACCACTGTGCAGTCATCACTTTCCTTCTCTTGCTCTCTGTCTCTCTCTCTATAGATATATATATATATATATATATATATATATATATATATATATATATATATATATATATATATATATATATATATATATATATATATATATATATATATATGTGTGTGTGTGTGTGTGTGTGTAAATATATTAATCATCATCATCTTCTTTCGGCTGTTCTGAATATGAATATAAATATAAATATATATGTATATAAAATTGAATCTTGTGAGTGAAAAAATGTAATGTGCCACTAAATATATCTTTTATTGTTAAATTCTCACAAAAATTAGACAAATAACTTGTTTGTAAAATAATGTAAACTGAAACTAGACAGACAGGAAATTGGTTCTTCATTCAGAGATGCATTGCAAAACACAGCAGGTGCTCTGGCCAAAACGTCAAGTTATCAGGAAGTAGATGATCCAGTTGGGACCTCTTGTGGATGTGGCCTGAAGCAGGTTATGTAAAGATTTTGTTTTGATGGATCTTAAAGGAAAACCTCACAAGATCTGTAGCTGTGGGGAAAACCTCACAAGATCTGTAGCTGTGATATTTGTTTGGCAACCTGTTCATAGGTTCATAGGTGTGTAATAGGCTAATGGACCAGGAGCCTATCCCATAGCATTGCCCTGGCATCATGCCACCCGACCTTAGTTTCCAGTACCTCTGTCAAGTAGAGCCACTGGAGTGATCCCCGGGGTGAATTTTCTATTTCCCATCCACTCATCAAGATTTCTCTTGAAGAGGGCCAGTGAGGTGCTCTGTTTGACATGTATGGGAAGTCTATTCCATAGCATATGGGCAGTCTCTGGGTTATAAACCTGTCCCTCCAGTATATTATGTTGATTGTTGTAATGAGGTTGAGGTCTCTGGTGCATGTGGTACAGAAGGATTGTGATTTCTTTAGATGTAGCATTTCTAACAGAGCTGGGTCAGACATGGCTTTGTAAGTCAAGCAGAGATTGCCTCTAAGTAGGCGATATGAGACAGAATAGTTGAAGTTTTTTGAGTCTGTCCATATAAGACAAGTGTTTAAGGCCTAGGATCCTCTTTGTGAGGTATTTTTGCGGCCTCTCCAGTTGTTATAGGTGTCTAGTGAGGTACCTGCCAAATGGGGCATTGTACTCGATGATTGGCCTAATGAAGGAAGAGTAGAGGGAGACAATGCCCTCTTTCTTCCTGCATGCAAACCCCTTAGTAATGAGATGTGCCACATAGAAGGACTTTCTGACCACAGTGGCAGTGTTGTGGTCAAAAGAGAGGTTGCTGTCAACTTGTGTTCCCAGATCTCTTTTAATGCCTTCTGTGTTCAGTGGACTACCATCGATGCGGTAGTTCATGGGAACTGGGTTTCTCCCAAAGGGGACGATGACACATTTTTTGGCATTGAGCTTAAGGCCATGGTTCTGACACCAGTCCTTGGTCTCAGTATCTGGCTGAGTGTGTATTATGGGATGAAAGGTTGAGTGTGTATAGTGGAGATGCTTCTAAAGTATGTGACCTTAAAAAAAATAGTGTGTGTGTGTGTGTGTGTGTGTGTGTGTGTGTGTGTGTGTGTGTGTGTGTGTGTGTGTGTGTGTGTGTGTGTGTGTGTGTGTGCAAGATTTTACCTTCAGCTGGTCAAGTAACACAAATGTCGACATCCTGAAAGCAAAAATGGAAATGTCAAATTCCTAGCACACATGTACTGGGGTTGCTTCTCAGCACATTCAAATATTGCTTCAAAAAAAACATAAACAACATCCTCGCATGTCAGGAGCTGTACCCCCCTACCCCCTGCTACATATACTAACTCTGAGATTGCCCAATCACTAGGGAAAGAGGGATTGTTGATCTTGCACACCTGTTGACTAACTGTATAGTTGACTAAATGCAGTTGACCAAACTCCCTGTCAATGAAACCAACAGTGTCTTTTAATGCATACACTGATGAAAAATATGAGTAATCTGGCCAAGGACCTACCAAAATACCATTCCTCACCAATCCTGCCAAGAATGTGGACTGCTTGAGCTAATTTTTCCTTAGGGATTTGTAAGCCAGAAACACCTTGCTGCTGTTACCTAGTGTGTGCTCATTGGCCTGACTTCACTGTTGTTTCTTTTTACTCACAACATTGAAGGATTTACTAAAAACCTTACTGGAGTCTAAAGTAGAGTCCAATCAAAAGCTGGTACAGCTGCAATAATAAATTGGACTGGTCAGTGTCATTTATATTGCCTGAACTGCACCTGTCATTACAAAATTAAATAGGAAGGATGACATAAAGTAATTCTGGGTAGCTTTTGAAAGCTATGTCACACAGGAGACATAGGACAAGTCAATAAGAGACAAATTAGACAAATTATCACTTCCTAGCTGACATGGGAAGCTTTGGAAACTTATATGACATGGGGTGGATTGATTGCAATGACTATGAAAAGCTTAAAAAGGAATTGTTGTCTCACCCTGGGAAAATATTAAGTAGAAACAGTAAAAATTAACAACTGATATTCTAATGCTGACAAACCAGTAAGACCACAGGTGCTTGATTTAAAAATATATTATAAAGCTGTGATCTTGATAGTAACAGTAAAATTAAAATTATATATATTCTAGCAGTGGGCAAATTTATAAAATCATTACTGACTATACACCAGTAACATTGTTGATGCAAAGTGATCTGAAAAACTCCCAATAAAATCAAACGGTCACACAAAATGCTCCATTCGAGTAGCTCTACTGGAACATGATCTTTCATCAGTGTAATGAACAATGAAACTTTTATTCCACTCAAAACCAACACACAGCATTTTCATCCTAATACAATAGGACTTCTGCAGAAATAAGTTATTTGAAGTGATTTGAAAAACTCTTAAGTGAATAATTTTAGTAGAATGCTTAATGGTACATTGAAACTACCTGTGTACTTCTAAATCTGAAGATGCATAAAGAAATGTGCAGTCTCCTGTAAAATAAAACAATAGCTTGTTTCAGATGTGAAGGGAAAGGGCACATAGCCAGATTTAGATTCAGGTCTACTAATAGTGAGAGTATTTGCATTAAAATATAAAAATAGGTAAGAATGTTACAAATGAAACTGCTCCTATGGAATGTGACAATACTGAAGCTTGGACTACTGAGTCAGTATTATGTCATGGTGTTGCAATGAAGTTAGTACAACTTAATATATTTTTGGAAGGAAAAGAAGTTCAAGATTTACTGGATTTTTAGAAGCATGATTACCCTTGTCATACATCCCTGTTTGTTACGTATAAGGTTTATAATGAACAAAAGGTATAGTAGTATGCATTCATATACCCCCATCACACATACAGAAATTCAAACAGTTCCAGGAAAACTTTTGTATCTCACAGCTGTGGCCCCTGACTTGACTTGTGATGATTTTTTTTTCTCATTTCAGGGCACTGTAAAAGATGTAGTGGGAGGCGTGAACATTCAATGAACTGTATACAGATAGATACAGCAAATACAGAGATAAAGCAACAGTGTAATGTACCCATCCAGTATAAGACAGGAGTGGGAACAGAACCGTGGCACCCTTATAGAGACACAGAATCAAAATCAAGAGAAGGGAATTAGAAAAGAAGCTACAAAATTGGCTACAATTTGGTTATGGTTAGATGGTAAAAAAATCTTTTGTGTTACCAAAAACTGTTTTTAACAACAGATCAGCAGACTTCCAGCACTGTTAAGAGATGTCAGTGTAGGAACTGAAGGTGAGCTGATAGAAATTACTGAACTAAGAAAAAAAATAGCAAATGAAAGATTCCACACGAAGCCTTACAAAAATGTTAATACAGAAACAAAGAAGATAGAAATAGAAGAAGGGCACTTAAGTGAAGATACTCACAGCAAAGAAATCACAGTGAACACTAAAACTGAAATAGGTAAGGAAATGTAGAGTTCTAAGCTGATTTCTAGCAGACAGGAACAGAAAGTTAAAGACAAAGGGAACTCCCAAGAAGTTTCTTCAGACAGTGGAAAAGTTAAAGGAAAGAGACTTCTTTCTGGAACAATCGCTTGCAGAGGAAGACATAGAAGAAACTTTGATGTCATTTTGTGGGAGGGGGAGCTATTCCTTTCACCTCAAGACACGCTAGTGAAGAATATAACCCTTAATTAGTGGACTTACAGGTAAGCCACATACACTTTTTTTTTTTATTTTAACACTTGTTTACCAGGAAAGTACGACTTGGAACAAGCCAATTTTCAGCAGAGGCCTGGGGAGAAGTATTCCATACGCATGTTTTTGTAATGTGGGAAGAAACTGGAGCACCCAGGGAAAACCCACACAAAAGCAGGGAGGACATGTAGACTCCACACAGAAGGTACCCCAGCCAAGAATCAAACCAGAGAACCTCTTGCTATGAGGACAATGCAAACTGCTCCACCACTGTGCCATCCATTGCTTTAAAGAAACAAAATGGGAAGATGATACTTTAAGCAGTCCCAGAGAAAATACAACTAAGTTTATATGAGAAGTTAGTGTACACAATGTTCCAATAACATCTTAACCTTATTTTGGGTTAAAAGGTGATCTTGTTATAGTAAGTAACCATACATCAATGTGTGTGTATGTACCTTTAAGAAGCAATCCAAGGGCTTGCACAAGTGTATAAATACTGAGCATGTGCAAGTCTGACTGCCATTTTGTAGTTAGCTGCTGAGATGTAAGCATGTATGTATGTAAGGTCTGTCTGTTTACCAATTTGTTTGTATTTTATGATGCTGCCATCCATCCTTATGTGTTTTTATGTATTAAAGCATCCAAACAAAATACCCCGCCTGCTTGTCATCTATGTTAGAGAAGGACGAGTGACAGTAACTAAAGAGAGTGAGGAAATGTTACATCGGTTATTAGTGCTAAAGGCTACTAGTAATAAAGTTAATTCATAGTCACATTTTAAGAGGTAATCTGGGGATGTACAATACTAAGACAAGACATTTAACCAGATTTTATTGTACAGGTATAGCTTAAGGAACAGAATAATTATTTGCTTCTTGTTTAAACTGTTACTATAGAGGTGCCATTTGAATGCAGTCATGGACATTGTGGGGCCACTAGTAAAACCTAGCAATGAGTATCAGTACATACTTGTAATAAATGATTATGCTACAAAATTTCAAAAGTCTGTGCTATTGCATATGTTTGTGCTATTACACAAGGCTGTTCACAAAGAACTGGCACTTTTCTTCTCAACAGCAAGCTTTCCTAAGGAGAAATGTAATGCTCGAAGAATGACCTTTATGTCAAGAGTATTGCATCAGTTGTGCCAAAGCTTTAAGGTTAAGCAGTGAAAAATGTCAGTGTATCACCTACAGACTGATGGTTTAGTAGAAAAGTTAGATATAATGCTGAAATCCATGCTAAGAAAAATATTTCACATAGAAGACAAAAACTGGGACCAGCTGATACCCCACTTATTGTTTCAAGGAGACTTGGGGTGAAAAAAGAGAAGACACCATTATAAAGAACAGTAAACATTATGTAACTTTGCAGAATAAACTAAAACCAGTTATGCCTACAGTAAAGGGGCACATGCAGAAAGCCCATGAGATGCAACGAGTGCTGTTATGAGATGCCTAAATTACAGAATTTTACCCAGATCAGTTACCATTGTTAGTATCCTCCATGGAGAGTACATTTCTAAGTAAAAAGGCCCCTTTGAGATGACTGAAAAGTTAAATGCAGTGAATAACAAAGTCAAACATGCAGGAAAGAAAAATACAACAAATCTATCACATTAATGTACTGAAGCAATGGAAAGTAGAAAGTTGTGTTTAGCTTCCCAGCTAAAATACATACAGGTGACACAAGAGAATCCTTATCAGAACTACAGACAGACAAATCCTTGTCAAAAGTACAAAAGCAGGAAATAAAAGTATTTTATGAAGAAGTAAAGGAACATTTTCAGAAATGCCTGGGTGAGCTAAACTGACAGAACAAAACATAGACACAACAATTGGAGCGAAGGTTAGATTAAGACATTACAGAGTACCAGAATCACAAAAATAATTACTAAGAGAAGAAGCTCAAATGATGCTCAGATTAGTACTGACAGATGCGTAGCTGGCTGTTTTAGGGCTGACTCGTACTGATGACATATCTCCCTAGCTCTTCATTTAAAAAAAAGTCAGTTTTGTGTACTGGCACCAGGTAGCCCAATACATGTTCCCTCCCTCCTGTAATGGAAGAGCAAAAAAAATTCTGCTCCAGGTACTGGCATAAGATACCCAGTTACACACCCTCTCCCTACTGCCCCAGCCAGGGGCGGCTTGTGCTATCAGTCTGCAGGACTGCAGCCCTCCCACCTAGAAGTAAATGAAATACATACCGTGAAACATAAACTTAAAAAAAAAGTTTTTTCTTTTTTAACGAGTACCGGAACTGCTGCGCATGTGCGGACACACTCAGACTGCCCTGCAGATGCCCAGGAATCCTTGCGAACTCTGACTGCTCGAGTCAGCAGTCCAGATGCAGAGAAGGTATTTTTTGCCCAGCAGATGCCCAAGATGTCATGCGGTAGATGGCCACACAGAAGAGAGGAGCTCCAGACTGCTTGAGCTGCAGGCAGGACCAATCAGGAAAGAGGTAAGCAGGTATTTGAGTGCAGGACCAATCAGGAGTGAGGTAAGTTGAGTGCAAAGCCCTTGCAGGGAAGCGTTAAATCAAGCACAGGTTTGCTGCTTCAAGACAATGGAGTTGGACCTGGTTTACTGCTTTCAGACCCATTTACAGGTGTGTGTGTGTGTGTGTGTGTGTGTGTGTGTGTGTGTGTGTGTGTGTGTGTGTGTGTGTGTGAAATGCCCTTGTTAATACATAGTGGTGGGTAGAAATACTCAGGCTTGAACTCTGTACCTTGGATGCAGGTGGCAAGGACCTGAATTCCCTACCCACCACTATTTAAAAAAAAAAATGCAGATTTTTGCCTTATATTTGTTCTGTTCCTCATAAAATCTGTGGTTTCTGTATCTTCTTATTTCCTTGCAAAGGTTTGTAGTGCAGTGGTGCACTGATAGCATTGTTGCCTAACAGCTACAGGTTATCTGGTTTGATTCTTGGCTGGGGTGCCTTCTGTGTGGAGTCTGCATGTCCTCCCATCCCTTACAAAGATGTTTCTCCCTGCTCTGCTGAAATTTGGCTTTGTTTTGTTCCGAGTCAGAATAGTTTCCTGGTTAGCAAATGTTTAGAAATAACAGGCATTTGAATTTCAGACTTCATATTCTTCAGAAAGTACATGGTAAAACAAAACCTTTTATTCTAGCAATTGTCTAAGTTTATAACATGGATATTTGAAATTTGCCCATATTTTTGGGACTGTATTCCCCCATTATTGGCCTCGTTCAGGTATTTTATGCTAAGGTTGAGAGCTATGGTGAGAACTGAATTCACTGAATATGTTTGGCAGCTGTATTCCCACATTATTGGCTGTTTTTAGGTGTTTTTTGCCAAGAGGTTGACAGCTATGGTGAGAACTGAATTCACTAAATAGTAGCCATTTAAGTTTGTCTTCCTCTGTTTCAACTGATTTGGCATAGTGGTATGTTTCTCTGACTGTTTTGCACAGGGTCCCCTGGGTTCAAGACGTGACAGTGAAATGTATGGTGGTAACACAGCATTTTATTCTAGCAACTTTCCAACATTATATAAGCAATGTTTAATATGTGTCCCTGGTTTTTGGCCTTTTGTCCCCCCCCCCAATACATTTTGGCTTTTACCAGATATCTTGTGCTGCAAGGTTCAGAGATACAGCTGAGTGTCGAGTAGATTTTACAAGGAGCTGAGAGCTGCAGGGGAACAAAAGTTTAGTGCTGCTTATGCTAAGTCTGTTTGCATTGTTAATTGCACAACAGGTAGTCTACTTGCTTTTGATGCAGAAGGCTGTGGGTTCTAGTCCCACAGCAGGTAGATGCATTGCTGATACTGTACTGGTTGTAAAGGGGGTGGATACTACAGTCCTTTTTGGCAAAGATACCTAGTAACTATGAACCTGTTATCAGTTTGCTATCCATTCCCTATTGCGGTATTACTAGCTTATCATTTTTTTAATGCATGCAACATAGGCAATTTATTCTTCAAGGGCAACAGGCACTTTATTTGTAGATGAAACAATGACATATAAAGTTGTTTGCTAGCAGCAACCTCTTTATTAGTTACAGATTTTGTTAATGTGGATTTTACTACTTCAGAGATTGTGCATATTTACTGATACCGGTGGACTATAGAAGGTTGAGTAGACGTTTTATGATGGAAATGTTCTGAACTGGGCAGTTTTGTCATTATTGGTGCATGCATTTTGTTTCATTGTTTACTGGAAAAATGTTCAAGACAATAAATTTAAAATGCCCTCTAACAACTGTACTGTATTGTACAAGGAATATAATGTAATGCAGTCAGGAAGGTGTATCAAAGAGCATGTGTATGTTTCATGTTCAAGGGGCCTATGATTTTGAAAACAGCCCAGAGTTGATCTTTATCTGCCACTGGCAAAATGTATTTTCTTTGAATGTAGGTTTCAATGCTGTTTCAATGCATGTGAGTTTCAAGGGCAGAGACGTTTTAATGCTAAGTCTATTTTCATTGCAAGACTGCATTGCTTTGTTTAACAGATATTAGGGTTTATGCTGGAAAATATAAAATAAAGTTTTCAAATGAAATCCATATAATCGCAGAAGTAAAGCAGTATGCACATTACAGTGTTTATGGTAAATGGGGTGAAATAACCAAGGAATGGGACGTTAGAATGGCTGCAGGGGGGAGGCTCCATTCGACCATGATTTTGTGAGGGGGGGGGGTGTAGCAAACTCAGACAGCCCCGGTTGAACTATACCTCTCAGTTGTCCATATTTTTGCAGAATGAATAGATATTTGCTTCTTATTTTTGGTTTGTTCTTCATAAAATTTGTGGTTTTCTAGCAAATCATTTAGGAATGAAGTCACTAAATGACAGACATTGAGTTTCAGACATCATAACCTTCAGAAAAATGCATGCTAATGCAAGACCTGTTATTCTATCAACTGTCTTAAGTTTATACAAGAGCAATTTTTAGTAGTGTTTGTATGTTCCCCCAATATATTTGGCCTTGTCCAGATTTCCTGCATTAAGAGGTTGAGAGGTACGTGCAAAACGCTTTGTAGAATTGGGAATATCCAAACCTCTCAATTGTCCCCAATTTTGGCTCAAAATGTTGCTCTCCCCTAATAATACCTCCTCAAAATGGCAATTTTGGAAGAAAATGTGGAGGGTTTACAATTCTATATAACTGTAATGATCAGAGTTATAGATTACTTTTATTTCAGAAATGCATGTAGATGCTCTAATTTTGTTAGCTGCTCAAGTTAACAGTGTTAATATTAAAAAGGTGTCCCTTTTTTGACAGGTTCCCAGCTGTATTGTGTGGCAACTTTATATTTTTGCATCACATTTTTGGTCTGTTGTTCATAAAATTGTGTTTTTTCTGGCAAATTAGTGGCAAATCATTAAAGACTGAAGTTAGAAAATAATGGCAGACATTTGAGTTTCAGATTTCATACCCTTCAGAAAATTCATACTAATGCAAGATCTACTACTGTTCTATTATCTAAGTTAATAAGAGCAATATTTAAAAATTGTCCTTATTTTTGGGCCTGTGTCCCACTTCTAGTTCTATGTATGGCTTTGTTCAGATTTCTTGCTCTGAAGTTGAGAGGTATGAGTTTCGGAGCCATCACTGTCAGCCAGAGACATTTCAAATTATGACATACTTGCTGCACCCCACTCCCCATTGTAGTGGCTCTGGATGTGTCCAAGGAAGGCAAGGAGCAGTTATGCAGTGTAAGTGTGCAGAGTATTCCCCCATCCAAGGTGGACCACAAGTACGACCGTGGCTTTTCATCTGTCCTTGATTTTGCAGAATGTTCTGGTTTTCTGTCAGATTTTTATACTGTTGATTTATGCTTCTTATTATTCAGGAAATGCAGCTGTCACAGTGCCCTGTTACTCTGTTTAAGTAGCAATGATTTAATGAGCATCAGGTAAGCTTGTCAGAGATTGTAAGATGCAAGTAAGTTTTAATAGGCATACTGTTAAAGAATTACCAGCATTGAAAGTCTTTTCGTTGTTGTCATGCAGAGAATATTTACATAACTAGATAATGTATATGCCTTGGGTATTGAAATGCATATGACAGTATTTGTAATAAAAGGACAGGATTACAGTATTTTCAGAAGCTCATTACATTTATTGGAGACTTGCAGTCATCTTTTGTTGGAGACTTTCAATCATCTTTGCAGGCTTACCCGTAAACTAAACAGAATGCCAATCTATCATGTGTGGTCCATAACTTGTGTAGGAATCCTTTAAGCAATTTATCTTAAGCTTGTTTCTTGTTTGCTGTTCATTTTTTACTTTGATCATGGGCCGGATTCACGAAGGCTTGCACGGAGTCTAAGAGTAGAGTAAGACTCCATGCAGCCAGCATGTCTTCCGAGCGATCCAGGAACAGCCGGCAGGGAAATGCAAGAGAGCTCCTAAAACTCCTCTTACACGGGCAGGGCTAGGTTATGCAAATTACCTCATTTGCTGCTGAAAGGTATGCAAATTAGGTAAATTTGCGATTCAGGAAACCCTAACCTGTCTGAGTAAGAGTAGTGTTATTTGCAGAAATGTACTCCGTTGACAACTGAGTACGGTTCTGCAAATAGCAAAACGGAGCCGTGACAGCTCCAAAAAAAGGATGCATCCAGTCAAGGAAGCATGCCAATGGCCAAAAATACTGCCATTGGCAATGTCCACCGATGCAAAATTAAAATAAAATAATTTTTTTATCCCGATCGCTGATGTTTAAACGTAGCGCAGCACTGCGCAAACACGTTGCACTCTAAAAACCAGAAAACCAATAATTAAAATGCACAAATGTGGATTTTACAGTAATCCCTAATATACAATGCAAGGGAATGGCAGTCCAAAGACAACATGGCTACCGAGTAGAGGTTGCTAAGGGGAGAAGCTCAGTCTAAGAGATGTAACCAAGCATTAGTAGGCAATCATATGCAAATGAGGGTAAGGATAGTGAATCCCAAGTTTACATAGCAAAAGACCACAGTCAGTGGAGTGTAGGAGTAGGATAAGGGGTGTAACAGAGTAGAAGATAGGTGACATCATAAGGGGGGTATGTCTGAAAGAAGTGAAGCTCATTGGAGTAGAGTGGCATGTGTCTGCTGTCAGATACTAATCACTGGAAGAGGTGTGTCAACAGGTACCCTAGCTAAAGGCAAGAAATTGAAGGTGTATGCCGTGAACAACACCAAAGTTTCTTGTAGAAATGCCTGCAATGTGTATACGCGTGTGTGCGCACCTGTTAAACCGAGTAAACCTGTGTGCGTGCGTGTACGCCTGTGTGCACGTGTTTAAGCCAGAGTAAGCAAGTGTAAGGATGTTGAAACCCATGTAAGTGCGTTTGCACCTATGTGTGTGCGTGTTAGCAAGAATAAGCAAGTTGTAGTCCGTGTAAGCATGTGTGCGCACGTGTGAGCTGGTGTGCGCGTGTTAGCGCTTGTTTGCGCGGCGCTGCCCCCTGAGGAAACAGAAAGGGAAAAAGAAGCACAACAAATAGTAGGAAGTTAAACAGGGAGGACTAGCAGAGCTAGCAGGTGAAAACAATCAGAATCAGACAATTACACAGGCAGTACACTAGCCCAGCCCAGCCCAGCACTTAAAACTTAGCAAACAACTTTCCACTATGTTTTTCTCAGAGACACTGCAACACTGCAGTAAGCTAATAGAAGTGAAAACTGAAAAAGCTTTACTGAGACAAAGAAATGTTAGGGGCTGCCATTGCTGTTATAAGGCGACATATGCAACATACTGAGGGTGGTGACAATGCAAATACTGCTGAGCAACCCACAGTGAGGAGACGGAGAAGAGTGTACAGGCCCAGGGTAACCTACCAGGGGCTACATGAGCTGGAGATAGTGGAGTGCTATAGAGTGGACAGAGACCTCATGCAGCAAATTGTTGAGCTGTGCAGGCCATGCCTCACACACAGAACCAACAGAGGGTAACCCATCCCAGTGGAAACCAAGGTATGTGTTGGCCTAAGAATACTAGCAACAGGTACCTTCCAGAGACCAACTGGCTATATGATGGGGATTTCACAGGCATCAGCATCCAGGGTACTGCACCAGTTCCTGAATGCCATGTCAGCACATGTCGGTGATCATGTATATTTCTCCAATTCCCGTGAGGTATTGACCAGCAATATGCGTCTCTTCCAGCAAATAGCAGAATACCCTGAGGTAGTGGGTGCAATAGACTGCACGCACATTCGCATCAAAGCACCAGCTGGTGAGCGGGGTAGGGTCTACTATAACTGCAAGGGTTACCCCTCCATCAACTGCCAGGTCGTGTGTGATGCCCAGGGCATAATAATGAATGTGTGTGCTGGCTGCCCTGGAAGCTACCATGACTCCAATATCTAGCATCTGACACAGCTGTACCAGACATTTGCCAATGGGGACATCCCTCATGGTCACCTAGTGGGGGATGCTGGATATGCACTTGAGCCGTGGCTGATGACACCCATCAGAAATGCACACACACCTGACCAGGAACGCCATAATGAGGCACACGCACAAACACAAAATGTAATCGAGCGTGTGTTTGGGCTGCTCAAGTCACGGTTCCGGTGCCTGGACACATCTGGTGGAGCCTTGCAGTACTCACCAACTACATGTACCCAAATAGTCATGGTATGTGCTATGCTACACAATATGATCCTGCAAAAACAACTGCAGCAGGAGCAGCATAGGGCCTGGCCCAACAGACCCCCACCATTGCCAAGGCCATCACAGGCAGAGCGTGACTCGGAGGAGGAACAACCTGAGCCTGCCCCAGTAGGTAGAAGGAGGCATGCCCAGTATGCTTTGGCCTTGGCAAAGAGGCAACGTATAGCACATACACTGGCTCAGTAGGAACCCTGGAAATGATACCTCTCTCCGACTCACACATATAGTAAAAGGGATGCCTAACTTGACACTACCTGTTAACAAACATGTATAGGGAGTGTAAAATGTGCATCCGACATAGGCAGCCCTGCAGCACCACCTGAGGCATGATTGCCATGTGTTAAGCAATATAAAGCAGTGCTGAACAGCTCTCACCACTATTTAGTATATGTAAACAAAATTGCACACACTAAGTAGCACAACTTCAGGCAATGTTGAGCAATATTGGGCACTGTTCAGCAATGTTGGTTAACATTGAGCAATGTTGTGCAAGTCTGGTCAAATATGGGCATAGTTCAGCAAAAGCAGGTAAACATGGTCATATTTGCTTCACTGTACCTGAAGCAGTCTGTTCTGCCCAGCATGAAAATATGAAGCAGTGACAGTCCTCGAACTCAGGATACTGTGCACTATACTCATAGTACAGAACCACTAAACCATGACAATATGTCAGTGGTCAGCTTGTATGAAGAAATGTTGATAAGTCTATGCAAAGTATCTCATGGAAACCTTGCAGGCATAGCATAATCCCTGTCGAGTTAAGACACAAAGGTGAGGCCTGCAGTAAGAATAAAACCTGATATTCAACACACATATAGTATAAATGTTAATATTGGTAATGTTCACACACATCAACAAATGTAGTGGACTTCAGACAGCAACATACTGCAAGGTCACACTGGGCATGCTCGCACACTTGAATAAATGAGACAAATGTCAGGCAACAAAACAATGAAAGGCCGAACTGGGCATGCTCACACACTTAGGGCATGTCTGAGTACAGCAGTGGGCCACACATATCCGTCAGTTGCATGTGTTAACCCAGGAACCTCGCACTATTCACCAATCCACTTTGTGCACACAGTTATATGACAACAGACACATTTATAATATAGTGGAACCCTGTCATAATCAAATATGTTATGCAGATACTTAGGTTGTTCATAGAAAGTGGGAAAGCAAAGAAGAAACAAAACCTGCAATCAGTACCATCAATGAACAATGTGCATCCTGAAAATTATCATAGGTTCAGAGGTTGATACTAGGCTATCTGCCCTAGGGCATGTATAAGCCTAGCCAGAGTGTGTTTGGCTTTCACAACCCTGCTAGATTAGTAGACTGTGCCTGTGAATAGTAGGTCACACAAGATATCCCGCATATGTTTATTTGTGCCTCTGTCTAGCAGGGACCCAGAACATATCCCAGGGCTAAACATATGATAACCCATCCACTTGTCAAGATGTCACCTGTAGGTGATCAGTGGGGGTCTCTGCGTATGTGGGACTCGGATCTCATTCCAGAGTGTGTGGAGCCTCTGGGATGGGAATCTGCCCCTCCAGCATGTCCTATTAATATCAGTGCTGATGTTCCCGTCCCTGGAACGTGTAGCTGTAAGGGACTTTGATATCCTGAGGTGGAGCCTGTCCATTAATGCTGTGATGGACATGGCTTTAAACAACAGGCACAGATCGCATCCGAGTAGGCAGTAAGCGACTGAGGAGAGCTGGGGTCACCATAGCCAAACTGCGCATACCATCTGTGTGAGTCCCTAGATCTACTTGGTTAGGTACTTTTGTGGACATTACAGTTGCTGCAAGTGTTGGGTAAGGTACATCCGAAATGGGGCATTGTATCCAAGCATGGGCCTGATGAGTATAGGGGCACAATGACCCCACTTGATCTAGATGTGAAACCATATGGGATAAGGTGGGCTATATAGAAGGTGTGTCCAACAACATTGGCAACGTGATTGTCAAAGGCAAGAGTACTAACTATTCATGTCCCCAAATCACAAATCACACCCACCGTACGTGATGTATCATCACCTATGTGGTAATGTGTGGGCACGTTGTTATTACCAAAGGGGATGACTATGCATCTAATGGAAGGTAGCTGTAGGCCATGGCTCTGGCACCAGTTATCCATCTCTGTGAGACCCTTTTTGTGGATGCTTGTGCCAGTTGGGGAGTTGATTATGGTACACAGTTTGCAGTCATCTGCGAACATAGTCAGCCATATTCCTCTTGTGTTAGCCTGTACATCTGAGAAATATATACCAAACAAGAGAGGTCCCAGGACTGAGCCCTTTGGGATGCCACGTGTAACTGGTGTATAGTCAGACATGGCACCTGCAATACTGACCATGTGGGTGCTATCCATGATCCAGTTAGCAATCCATCTTGTGACATATGTGTAGATATTGAAGCTGTTGAGCTTATGTATAATGGCCGAGTGGGGTATTTTGTTGAACTGTTGTGCGAGCTTCAGGTAGGCTGTGTGGACAACCCACTGTACGTCTATGGACCTGGTAACTGTTTAAAGACATCGAACATGTTCAAGAGGCAAGATCTGCCCACAACAAAGCCGAATTGTGTAGGATCCAGTGTCTGTAGGTTCACAATGTCTATGTGTATGTGTTCCATGACGATACGCTCCATAGCAGACCAGGATAGTTAGGCTTATAGTGCGATATTGTCCAGGGTCCCTTGTGGCACCACCTCTGTGGAGCGGGAACACTGTTGCTGTATGCCATTCCTTGGATGCATATCCTGTAGTAACTCTGATATTGAACAGTGACATAATGTGAGTGTTAAGTTCGTCATGAATCTCGTGTAAGCCGCAGGCCGGGACACCGTCTTGTCCCATTGATGCTGTGTTGTCTGCTATGGAGAGGGCAGCACTCACCTGTTCATCTGTGATGTCAGGGAGGCTACACCCTGTTGGGATGGACATTTGCACCGTAGGGGGGATGGGGGGAAACATTTCCACTGAACCTGTTTGCCAGAATGTTTGCAATGTCAGTGGGTTCACTGTATGTTTTGTCATTATGCAGTAACTCACAGCATATCTGTGAGTTCCCACCCAGGTCCCTGACATAACTAAAGAAGGCCTTGTGATTGTCCTTAGTGTCTGTTGCAAGTGTCCGTTAGAAGTGGCCCTTAGATGAATCAACAAGTGATCGTAGCTATTCCATACTACTGATCAGAGATGCCTTCCTTTTTGGGATTGTGCTCTATCATGTAGTAGCCTCCTCCTGTCATTGTATAGCATATTAATGGCCGTGGTCCACCCGACAGGTCCCCTGCCTTTGGAGGAGTGAGTCTTGTAGTTATCTGGGATAGCACGATTCATGCATTCCAGTAGTTGTCCATAGAATGGGTTTGTAAAGGATTAAGTGGTCTGAGCCATAATTAACACTGTCCCAGGGTCTTTGACGGATACCACCTCAGTTTGTAGAAGTGTGACATTTGCTTATGAGAAGTACTTCACAAAGATCACCTAGGATGGGGGTGTGGATGGGATATGTATGTCCAGTGAGATAAATGTATGGTCTGACCTTAACATGAGGGGCATACCTCTGGTGTGGAACATAGAGTCTCCATGTTGGTGATGATCATGTCCCACATGTTTTACCCTCCTGTGGTTGTGGTGACCAGTTCTGCCATAGCATTTGAGTCTATAAATCCTAGCAACTGTTGTGCGAGTGTGTTGGTGCTTGAGTAGTATTCCCAGATAATGTTTGTGTATTTGAAGTCACCCAATATAATGGTGTTTGGAGAGACCTTCATATTCCTCAGTGTTCCCAGGAATACCGAGTGTTGTTCCCAAGTTTGGGAGTGTGGTCTGTAGCAGTCTACAAACTGAAATGCAGTTTGGGCCACTGTTAGTTGCACATGTACGTTCTCTGATGCTTTGTGCAGTGCTACCAACCCGGAGGTGTGTGTATGTTTGATGTATATGGATACTCCCCCTATTGTTGTTGGCCGGTCGGAGTCTTGTGTCCAAAAAGCATGGTATGAAGTAAAACCTGGTAGTGCTGGTGTGCTTTTGGGAGCCTGAACCAGGTGTCTGTTACTGCACATATATCGACAGTCTCCATACTGAGGTGAGTCCTGAGTGCATGCATTCTGAGGGTTAGACATCTGTTGTTGAGCAGCATTACTCTCTGTTTCCTTTACCCTGTAATGTCTATGGAGGTGGTTTTGTCTTCTGAGCCTCGCTTAAAACAGCCACTATGGGGGTGGCAAGAGCCTTAGCCAGTATTTGAAAGCCTAGGGGTGACAGGTGCATGGCATCCATAGCGAAGCTACGTGGCATGTCGAGCATGTAATCCCAGGCTGACAGACACTGGATCCCCTTTGAATGACACCAATATGTTAGCCAACTGTTAAAAGTGATCAGTTTGTCTGTATACTGTGACATCATTCTCGGTGAGGGTAAGATGCAACACAAGGTCAGGGTCATACTGGCCTGGGCTACATGATCAGAGAGCTCATCTATGTCTCTTGTCATGTAGTCCAAGGAGGAACGTCTGAGGGTTTACACACCATCATGGTCAATGATGGAGCCATATTTGTACTTGCTTTGGAGTGACCTGAGTGCATGTGTTATGTGGCAGATCCTGGCACTCTACAGACAGCACAAAGTGACCTTCTCCTTGTTCAGCCTGGTGAGTGGGACGTCAGTGTGACCGACAATAAGAGTCACCTATTACAAGTGTATTAGGTGTGTTGTTTAGACCTAAGGGCAGTGACTGTGTGGCACACTGACTTTGTGAACTATGTGATATGTGTGTATAGTTGTGGGTTAGCAGTTGTTTGGGTGTCTGCTTTGGATGTCTCTGCTGCTTAGGCAGAGTATATTTAGAGCCTCCGAGTATGTGTTTGTGTGGTAATGTATTTGGTTTGCTGTCATCATAGGTCCATGTGAGACTGGATTTGTGGTGTGTGGTTACCTTCACCACCTGATAGACTGTGCCAGTCATGGGTTGAGAGAGCTCAGCCTCCTGTTTGTCTATACATTTGCATCTCTCACATATATCTGAGTTTGTTGGTAGGAGGACAGGGCTGTCTGTGTACATAAGGCAGTTGTAACATTGCGTCAAAATTCCAATATGCACCAGCTGGACTGGAGAGTACACACGAAACCGACCTTTGGACATGCCAGGATATTATGATGACATACTCTGTTGACTGATCACAAAGGATCAGTAGTGTGTTAAGTGTGTAAAAGAGTATAACAGGGGTTTAGTGGTCAGGTTTGTTGTTGTTTTGGAAAGATTATCTGCGAAGGAGTACAGACAGAACCATGACACCTCCTTCAGCTATGTCAGAAATAGCAATGTACAGTCATATATGTCCTGAGTCAGGGTCAATTGTACCTGACTGACAATGCTGACATCCTGTCAGACAGGCCCATACATACATCCCCACCTCCCAATGACAAAAGGCCCTATCATCATACCAGGAGATATCACATGTAGAATGGGTAAACTGCTCCTCCCAAAGCCGAATGAATGCCATCACTTGGATAGCATTGTTTCCCCATATGTGTCATAAGTGAACAACAGAACAGACCCTGCACCTGAACAGTCTGTTGAGCCTCATCCTCTCTACAGGATCTTACACTGTTGAATGTGTTACAGCAACATATGGCACACCCCACAAGTGGTTGTGCACAACAGACCATGGGAACTATAGTCCTATAAGCCTATGAAGTCTGAACTGCTAGGCCATGGAGTCCATCATGGTTGCAGTCAGAAACAGAGCTATTGTAATCCGACAAACACACAACCCAACCAACTGTGGTATGTTAATGAGCAGATCATGTTCCCCAAACCTGCTAGATTGTTTTCAAGGCAGCCATCCAGGACATACATCACTGAAAAGAGCTACACATGTCCCACATAGACTTTGAATAGCCCTTTATCAACATCACAGACACATGTTCTATCCACAAAACCAACAATCTGTGCATAAATATGTATTGTCATATGAAGGAATGGCAATTTGTCCACAGATAGATCACACAAGCTAAGAATTGTGGAGTCTTGTTCAAGCTGTTCACACCTGCTGACCCACATGGTTCGTTCCTGGGATTGTATAAAACAAAGTGCACACACATTACCATGTCCAGTCTGATGATGTCAGCATCCTACAAATATAGCAGGAGAAGAGAAACCACCCAATAAAGCATATAGCGTGTTGTGTTAATGCGTATCTCTCTAGTGTCATAACATAGCTAGGTAGGGGTTTGAATCCTGCAATTGCTGAGTGTGTGTTTGTGGGGGTGTATGTGTCTGTGTGTGTGATTCCCTTTGGGAGTAGTGGCCTTTTTGTAGACTGTGACAACACATTAAAAGAGGTGAACTCCTCTTTGCCAAGTCTGATGATGTCAGTATCCCACAAATACAGCTGTGGAAATAAAAGTGCCCAATAAAGCATATAGCGCGTCATGTTAATGCGTATCTTCCCTAGTGTCATAACATAGTTAGGGAGGGGTTTGAATCCTGCAATTGCTGAGTGTGTGTGATCCCCTTTGGGAGGAGTGGCCTTTTTATAGACTGTGACAACTCATTAAAAGAGGTGAACTCCTCTTTGCCAAGTCTGATGATGTCAGTATCCCACAAATACAGCAGTGGAAATGAAAACACCGAGTAAAACATATAGCGCGTCGTGTTAATACGTATCCCGCTAATGTCATGACATAGTTAGGTAGGGGTTTGAATCCTGCAAATGCTGAGTATGTGTGTGTGTGATTCCCTTTGTGAGGAGTGGCCTTTTTGTAGACTCTGAAAACACAACAAAAGAGGTGAATTCCTCTTTGCCAAGTGTGATGATGTCAGTATCCCACAAATACAGCTTGGAAATGAATACGCCCAGAAAAGCAAATAGAGCATTGTGTCAATGTGTATCTTCCTAGTGTCATAACATAGTTAGGTAGGGGTTTGAATCCTTCAAATGCTGAATGTGTGTGATTCCCTTTGAGAGGAGTGGCATTTTTGTAGACTGTGAAAACACAACAAAAGAGGTGAATTCCTCTTTGCCAAGTGTGATGATGTCAGTATCCCACAAATACAGCTTTGGAAATGAATGCTCCCAGTAAAGCATATAGCGCGTCATGGTAATGCGTTCCTCTCTAGTATCATACCATAGTTAGGTAGGGATTTGAATCTTGCAATTGCGGAGTGTATGTGTGTGTGTCTAATCCTATGAGAGGATTGGTCTTTCTGGAGATTGTGAAAACACATTAAAAGAGGTGAATTTCCCTTTGGCTGGTTTGATGATGTCAGTATCCCACAAATGCAGCAGTGGAAATGAAAACTCTCAGTAAAGCATATAGTGCATCGTGGTAATGCGTTTTTCTCTAGCATCATAACATAGGTAGGTAGGGGTTTGAATCCTGCAATTGCTGCGTGTGTGTGTGACACTGTTGAGCCATGTGTTGTGGGTTTTGCTTTTACTACTGTATGACATATCAGTAAAACAACAGTATGTGCATTTAACACTTCAGGTATCTATGTGGCAAATACACATATGTACATGTGACCTAAATTGGTAACTGTGTGGCCAAGACATATATGTACATGTGACCTCATTCACTTCATAGGTGTGAAGCCTGCTTTCAACACGACTACATCTGTTACCATTGACAGTTGTTGCTGCTGCTTCTTGGACCGTAGGTCACATATGTATTTATGTGACAAGTCCAGCCACTGTAGTGATCTGTGCCCTAGGTTATCTGTGTCACACACACACATGACAGTTGCTATAGAATACTGTGAGTGAGGGTGTATGCCTGGGGCATATTTCAGACATGTTCAAACACAACACAGTCTGTCAGTAATGGCCATTCATTGTAGGTATACAACAACTCTGTGGATATGCATACAGACCCCTTATTGCTTATGTGATACACTGAGGGACATCAGCATACCTTTGGGAATGTGGATATCAAAGGACAGATGACATCACATGTGGCTGTTTGTATACATCAGTACCCCTGCTACATGTTGTGTGCTACTACCATTGTGGTACTGTCAGAATACTATGTGTAGTAAATGTGGATGACTATGCTATTGTTGGCTCATAGCTTCACAACATGGGTTTGTCAACACAGGTATCTGTCTGTATGATACCCTTGTGGAGGATAAGTGTCTAATCCGGGGAATGCATTGTAGGCCACTGTATGCATCACCAGACGTGGACGTACATATCCCTAGTGTGTCTGCTTGTACCTAGGATAGACACATGCCAAACAGGAGTGGTCATGGGAATGTGTGATGGTCAATACCACTGGTAACTGGTATAGTACAATACCAGAATGATTCCAATGCTACTGTGTATCCTACAGCTGTGTGTCAGTTGTCAAGACATCATCTAACGATTGGTTAAAATCAGGCTGTTGAGGTTATGTACACTACCAGAATGCTAACCAATGACCGATATTAACAGTATCACCCACAGCATAGTGTCATACCATGTCATACATACATGTGTACCCAAGTTGTGACATATGTGTAGTGAAATGCATACTGGACACCAATAGGAAATATGAAATATTAACACTGTTTAATACAGAGCATGTCACCCTTCCCATGTGCCCACCATGCACATACATGCAACCAGTGCACCTCCACCATGTTCACAAATGTACACCTTGAAATCTGTACTGCACACATCACACACATAACATCCACTCACCAACACATGCTGCCAGTACCACACACATCAGCCAACTGGCACATGTGCAGATAATCCATGTTTTTAATTAACACTGGTGTAAACAATACTACATTGATAATCATTGCTGTGATGCATCATGCCTGCACAGATATACCTACAAGGATATCATTACACTTTACTGTTGACACCATGCTAACATTGCTACACTGCTATTAGGTCACCCTGTGCATCAGCACCATGTTATGCTGTTCCTGCATCAGTGCCACAGATGACAGGAGTTGGCACAGTTTCATCATATGCACAGGGTGTGTTATTGTTTTTCCAGAGCCCGACAATGACCCATCCAATCGACATGTATGTGTGTGTGTGTGTGTGTGTGTGTGTGTGTGTGTGTGAGTGTGTGTGTGTGTGTGTGTGTGTGTGTGTGTGTGTGTGTGTGTGTGTGTGTGTGTGTGTGTGTGTGTGTGAGGGACAACAGTACAGTATGGGTCAGTGTTGATGTAACGTGTGTGTGTATGTGCTAGCCCTACGTGTTGGTAGTATGTGTGTGTGTCTGCATGCACACAGTACCCCCTTGTGGCTGCCAAATAAGGGAGGTTGTGGGACAGTCACAGACTGTACCTGCCAGGTTGTACAGATCACTGTCTCTGGCCACAGACACAGTACCTGTGCCTGGCAGGGGTGACACGGACAGTATCGGGTACTAAGCCAGACTGAGTACTATTGTCAGAGGCAGAGGAATGTTGACTGGACCCATGTCCCTGCTGGGACTGGCCAGAGCCACGTGCACATGGTCATCTCAAACGGTCTACCGACAGCCCAGCCACAACATTGCTGGGGCTGGTACTGGCACTACGGGAGCGGCTGACACTTGTGTGTCATCTGCGATGACTGCCAGCTGATGATGTTGCTGGCATACATCCACGTCGACGTCCTGGCACATGGACATTACATTGCGGAGGACATCTAGTGTCTCCCCCCAACGTCTATCAATGACATCGGTGTAATTGCCGATGGCACCGGCAAGGTCACAGATACGGTCATTGATCACGGTGTTATGAGCCCTCTGCGCCCTTAGTCCCTGCCTGGTGTACTGTTCCATACATGCCTGTGCTTGCATCACAGCCCAGAACATACCTGAGGTTGTGAGACCTGTGCAGACACTTCTGCCAGGGGCATTATGACCAGCGGTGCTCCCACAAGAACCCCTGGACATATGCCTATGTGGTACCATTCCGGGTGTCTGGGCATGGCTGCTGTGTGGGGTTGCATGTGCCATAGATACCACACTTTCCTGGTCAATTCCTACTGTATGCTGTTCCTCACCTAAGGCCATTGGTGTTGAGGGATGTAATGACAGTATGTATGTGCGCATAGATGGGGTGGAAAGCTGTGTACTGTTGATTGGTGGACCAATGACAGACCCTGTCAAACATGCCTGTGCCACAACACATGTATCATCATGTTCACTATTTGTGGCAGTGACCTCAGGTTCCCTGCTGCACCCATCCAACAATACCTCAGCACCTGTGAGAGGGAGACAGGAAGCACACTTTACCATCTGTACAGGATGTTCGCACACATGCACACATGCACACATGAACACATGAACACATGCACACATGAAGACATGCACACATGAACACATGCACACATGCACACATGAACACATGCACACATGCACACATGCACACTAATACACTACTCAGTCAAGTTGACACACACACACACACACACACACACACACACACACACACACACACACACACACACACCAACAGCAATATGGAACATATTCGTTAGTGGTTGATGGTGGAGTACAGTATCACAAGCCAAAGAATCCTATCACACGTGTCAGCATGCAGGATGTGTGTTGCTCAACAGCATGCAGAGCGAGTGTAGAGAGTCCTTGTTGATAACAGTATACATGTCGTTGATGCATGTGTGTTGTTCAATGATTGGCCTCACCCTGGAACACAATGTGTACATGGACACAACATTGCACTACAAGTCTGAAACACTTTCCAATGTCCTGTGCACCATCACTCATAGGTATACAAACCATGGCCAGTTGCACACAACTGTCAGGTGTATAACAATGAATGCTATGTGTAGTACTGTAGGTACTGTAACTGGATGTAGTGTAGTACCATGAGCCATCATCAGGCAGCATCATGTGGTCACTCAAGGCCACTGATGTATGTCACACTGGCAACTATCTTGCTGTACCTGACTTGCACCACTTAGGCTACATTTAACAGTTCACAGACAGTTACATGGGCATGTCAGGTGTTCAATAGGGAGCATTGCCTAACATGACTGTGTTGTGTGTTGACGTGTGTCACACCACCCATGGTAGGCCTCTACCCACAGGTATAGTATGTGTGCTGTGTTGATGACATATGGGATACTGGAGTATGACCTTACAGCAGGTGTCTACATATGCCATGTGTATCATATTAACACATACTGCATATGACAAAGTGGTGTATGTTGTGTGCATGTGTATTGACTCTGCCTATACAATGCCCACTACAGTGTACCCCACTTGTTTGGGATGCTCTGTGTGTTGCATGTGTATGAGTCAGCTACTCATGTCACTGGGATGTGCATAGTCCCACAGAGAACATGCAGAGCATGCACTATGTATAGGTGTTTAACATATGTATATGACTTACAACTCTCCTATGACATGCACATGTTATATGCTATATTAACTGTAGCCCACTCACCAGCATGGGTCTGCTGTCTTGCTATCACACCAGAGGGACATGCAAGGATAT
Source organism: Protopterus annectens (assembly GCF_019279795.1). NCBI lineage: Eukaryota > Metazoa > Chordata > Ceratodontiformes > Protopteridae > Protopterus > Protopterus annectens. The sequence continues at coordinate 709,708,984 of NC_056751.1, read as the reverse complement.
GAGACAGTATGTCAGTGTCAACAACTATGGCATTGCTGCTGTGAGTTTGCAATTATACAGTAGTACATGAGGTGACAGTCACAGGCATACAGATAATGTCCCAAATTATCAGTATTGCATGACACCAGGCTCCACATATTCTGCATACACAGTACACATCTGATTAATGCATATTATAACACTTGAGATAACAGTGGTCTATAGATATGCCATGTTACCTGCATGCTCGGTATCGCCGTGCTGGGTGACTCCGGCCTCCATGATGACACAGATGTGTTGTACTGGTTGGCCAGGAGCCACCACACTGAGGAGCAGCTCTTCCACTCTGGTGAGGGGGGATGTGTTGCAGCACCACCACCTGTGGCAAGCTGTTGTCTGTGGACATCGGAGGCATGCTGCCGGACATGTCTGATTAAATCACTGCAGTGATGGCGTACCTGCTCATAAGTCCGGTTATGCATGCCTACATCATTCACCCGATTGACAACATCCTGTCACAGTGCAGTGCGACCATGCTGGTCCTGGCAGGTTCTGGAGAACAGCAGGTTATAATGGTGTATGAGTGCATCTGATATCACTTCCTCCTCCTCAGGGGAATATGCTGGTTTCCTGTTGTGTGACATTCCCCTGGAAGACAATGAAACAGTAATTGTGAGCAAGTCATGTGGCACACTCAACATTCTAATGTACAGACATCAATGAAATGCCATATATAGCAACCTATTGGCTGTCAGTAGATACACACTTTTAATACCACATATGACTGCTAAGCCCACAACTGCCTGACAGTGCCTAGCGCATACTATATACAAAACCATGTTCTGCACAGCAACAAAGTGGAACCAGTATGTAAGACTATATAACAGTACATGACACACTGTATGTGACACAATGCGCCACCTAGCCAAAGGAGTTGTATATGATGCTAATGCATACAGACATTTGTCATCCATTGAAATTAATGTACAGTACGGTTACAGTACTACCAGTACACCACACTACTTGATGATAGCAAACCCCTCAGTAACATATGTGCACATTCATCACTATAGGTGGCATACTGCTGTACTACACTACACATGTTGCTAGATACGCACCTATATCCTGTGACACACATACCACCGAGGCCATGTTACAGGCATACCCACACACACATCAGACATACCTACAAGACATAAAGGTATGGCAACCCAAATTACATTTACCTGTGTACCATACAGTACTGTGTGTCAGCACCTACATTACCTCATGCCTGAGGTATGTAATGTGTGAGGACTACAGGTAACAAACAAAACAGTGTTACCAAGCCATGTGGATATAAACCATACTGTGCAGTTGAGGCCTACAGCTTCAGGTAGTACTACAGTCCATACGTGAGTTGTATTCACTAGTGTTAACAATCAATAAGCATACATGTACTGCTTTAGCCTACAATGGCACACTCCAGTCGACACCATGGGACTATGTCACAACATATGCCATACTGCTTTTCCTGCCTGGCAATAGCATATGGACCTTTTGATGGAATTAGAGCTACAACACTACATACCATGGTATACACAGTTTCCCACTAGGCTATCACACATATACACATCTTTGACACATTCGCCTACACATTCCCCATCACACCCAGTCAACCTCACATAGCATGTGATGCAACAGGTACATGCATGTGTGTATCGGGTCCTAGGTAGCTGATAGGCTGTTATCCATAGGGCCTATGGAAGCCTAGACATATTGTACCCTGCATTTCAACACCCATGTAATGTAGGTTCATGTGCCCCTGTCATGCAGAGCCACAGAGGTGATTACCGGGTTGTGTTTCCTATCTCACATCCAGTCATCATGATTATTCATGGCAACTGCTAATGAGGACCTTCATTTGCTGTTGATAGGTAGTTGGTTCCACAGCATGGTATGTGTCTTTGATGATAATGTGCCACTCAAGCATGTTCTGCTTTTTTAATTTACAAGGTTTAGATCAGTAGAGTGTGTAGCTTGTCTGGAGTTCCATCTGTTTACATGGAGCACATCCAACACCTGTGGGTTTGCCATAGCTTTGTATGTTAGGCAGAGGTAGCCTCTGGGTAGGCTGTATGTGACACAGTGTAGCTGTGGTTTTGTAAGACAGTCAGCATAGGGCATCTGTTTGAGTCCAGTAATACTCTTTGTGAGGTATGTGTCTGGCGTCTACAGTTGCTGTGGATGTCTTCTGAGGTACATACCAACAGGGACATTGTAATCTATGATGGGTGTTATGACTGATGAGTAGAGTGGAACACTCACCTCTGTTTCCATGGATGACACACCTTTACTGACGGCATGTGGACTGTACTCAGTTTACATGACTAGTGTGGCACAGTGATTATCATAAGGCACACTACTGTCCACCTGTGTCCCGTAGTCTCTTATCACACCTTTGGTGTTGAGTAGACTACCACCTATGTGGTAGTTCATGGGTACAAGGCTTTTAACAACAGGGATGGCAATACGTGTACAACATTGAGCTGGAGCGTACATATGAACATCAGCTGGTGTACATATAGATATGCATATCGGCACATATACAGTCCACCTTTCATGGTGGGAATATCAATTATGCAAAGTTGAGGGGGATACAGTTATGTAATGATATTGCACAGTCTTGTGCAGAATGCATGGAAGGTGTTCTCAGCCCATATATCTTTAGCAGGACCCCCTATCTGGAAGACTATAAACCTAACAAATCATACCCACAGCATTTGAACAACACATGTCATATGCTAGCACTGTATGCTGTCTTGTTTGACACACACTACAACCTACATATAAATATGCACATAACAACCTGCACCAACATATAAATGTCCGCCCTTCACAAACAGTAGCAGTATGTCCCTTGCTCTATGCACATGTTCAGATGCTTATAAATCAGACACATATGTATCTCGCCATATGTGTGTGCCATACACACACAAGGTCCACACTGTTGTAAGTCCAGACACCTCACGGATGACCTGTTGGGCCTTGCTACAACATGGACAGTTGTCACATGTGTGCATACAGTAATAGTACAAGGGTATGCATAGCTGCAAATGATACATTACTATACTAGCCTGCTACAGCAGTTGCCAATGCTAAGCTACAAATTATGTGACTATCATGCATGTCTTACTCTGTGACATCCAAGTTTATATAGGTGTTTACACTACTCCCCCAAACTGCCATTAAACGCAGTACTGTACAGACCATGAATAAAATGTTCAGATGTTTGAAAATGCTGAGCTACATATGTCACAGTTATGTCCCACTACACACAGCTACACACCAATTTCTCCATGGCAATACTTATGCATGGCATCAGTGCATACATACCTACTGCTGCCACATATGCATGTTTCAGAACATTTACATTATTATTCATAAACATCTACTACTTGCCGGTAACTACAAACTGTTACATACCTGTATGTCCCTTTCATGTCCGTCTGTGTATGCTTTGATTTTTTTTTTTTTATTAAGTACAGAGACTTACTTATGTTTACTTTGTGCTTTTTTTTTTGTCTTAATTGATAACCTTAGTTTTGTTTAGGTATATAAATTTGTTACCTTTTTTTCTTATGTGCTAGGAGCTGTTCACTTGCTTGAATGTGCAATTTAATGATTGCATGTGGGGATAGCAAGTACAATCTGCTTTTATAGGTATCTGCACATGTGCATGTGATGCCCTCTGCACCAGTTGTTGCCCAGCATTTGGTAAATGCATACAGCCTGCTGAGTGGTGATAGCAGTACTCACTGTCATAGCAACCCAATCCTATAAATTGCTAAGGTATGTAGGCGTAGCCCTTTCAGATTTCCAGAGTGGGGCCCATGCTTGTTTGCTGTGGACACTGTTGTGCAAGTCAGAAGGTTGGTATATATCTTATAAATGAAGCTAGAGGTGTAGACAGTGATGTACATGTTGTACTCAGACCTGACTATTGCCACTTCCAGTACTGAGCTATCAGTGTTGAGTTTTACTCACCACTACAAATGCTTACACAACATTTATGTGACTATGTAGTTTCTTTTCTACTCATATAATTAATTGCCATACGAATGTAGTTATTGAGACGTATTCTTTTGGCACATGAGCTGTTTGTGAACTGTTATACTGGGAATATTAATGTACTCACTTCTGCAGGGTTTGTGTTTTTTAGTGTTGACATTAGCACAGGGTTTGCAGGACAACTGAACAATTTCAGTACTGAGTATGCCTACCTACACACTTGGTAGACCCTAAACACACCAGTATCTTTTAATTGGGGGGTGCTTACATACAGAGAGCATTATGCATTAATGTGCAAATATTATCTTACTGGACTTACAGGATTGGTGTGTACCTGTGAGTTTATCAGGGCAGGTGGTCTGTCTGCATAGTTCCCAACTGTGAACCTATCCAGATGGTAGCCAGAGGTTACACTGTCATTCTTTGTCTGTGCAACACACAGGTGTTTTCAGCACTGGTACAATGGCATTGTTACAGTCAGTTGCTACCAGTACATGGCTACATCCATTGGTATTTCTGTGTTGTACTCCTACATAAGGGTATGCTTGTGGAGGTCCTACCAAAGCTATTTGCAGAGTGTGTAACAGCAGTATAGCCTATATGCCTGTGTGTGTGCCTCTGCCAGGCCTATGGAACACTCAGATACATCTTTGCATGGAGTCAGGGATAGGTGGTTGAAAGTGAGGTGCACCTTACACATAATAGGGACAGTAGGTGTAGACTTCAGTGAAGCAGTGCATATGGATTAGTACTCCTTTCATGAAGTACAAGTGGTGTCTACTGTTATTATTGTCAGTATTCATTGTGTAATAGCCCACCTTTCTGACTGATGTCAGTACTTTTCTGAGGTATTCGGAGGGACACAGCTAAAATATGTTTCACAATCAGGGACATCCCTGGAATGTTGTCACAGTTAGGAGGTATGGCCTCTGCCCTACTCAGATATGCCAGTGTTTGTCCTGCTATGATACTGTGTGGGGATTGTAAAGTGCCTCTGTAACATTATTTTCTGCTTGAATGGCTGCTTCTCACATCACACTCATGTAATGCAATTCCACAACAAATGCTGGTAAAGATCCACAAAACAAGCTTTGTGTTATGGCCTTCCTATTTTTTCTTTACATTCACTCATTGTAGTGCATGATATATTTTTTGCAGCAGCAAGTTTTTGTATATCTGTTGTGGCTTAGTGGTACTTCATGCAGTCTAATGTGTCCAAGGTCTGGGGTTCGAGACTGACAGAGGTATTTTATTTTGCTGCTGAGCAGAACAAGGGCCCTGACACAGAGTGACTAAGGCACTTTTAAGCAGTTGTAAGCAGGTTTGCGCGGGTTTGCACGACACTTAGCAATGCTTAGCTAAGCACACACATGCGCACACTTGCTTAAACCCACTTACTACTGCTTAAAAGTGCTTACTCCAGCTAACCCCCGCGCTAATTTATTTGAAAGAAAAGAAAATGGGGAGATAGGAAAGTGGTGAAAAAAGGGTCACAAAGAGGGAAAGACAGTAGGAAAACAAGCTCGGGATGTGCAGGACGGGTGTAGGGAAGGTCCATAGCTGCCCATTTCTTTACCAGCAACAGCTGTGCATATGTAGCAAATTTGGAGTGAAATTTGAAACTTTCCACCCCTGAGAGAGGGGTGATGACAACGAAGTATGTTGTACTGCCAATTATAATTATCAGTTTACATGTCCAGTGGAAATGTGTGCAAAATGGGCAGCTATGTATGGGGCGTAATTTTTTTGCGGGTACAGATTGCCCTTTTTTTTTTCAGGGGAGAGTGGAAAGTGAGGTAGAGGAAGTAGGTATATTTGGGGAGGTAGGTTGGGTAGGTAAACAGACAAGACAAACAAGACTCATACAGGGGTGGAGTATGACACATGGGGTGGGTGAACACAATTTACGGGGACGGATGTTTGGAAATCGCAAGCCCATGAACCCACAAATGGTAACAGTGGGACTGAGATCCCCACCCATGGGCAGTCACCACTGAACCTTCATAGACCCAAGGGTCGCTGTGCTGGGGGCAGCGTAGGAGGGGCAGGCTCACCCATGAGTCGCGCCACTCTCGCCTCGAGCTGGCATAGGGGATCAGCGACTAAACACTGGATCTCCCTACGCACCACAACCCGGACCCATCGGACGGTGACAGGAGGCATTTCTCTACCCACGCTTGCAGGAGGGACGAGCCCCATCCCCTGCAGCGCTTCCACCTGAAGGTGGCACAGGACCAACAGAGGAGGGTAGCCCGGGCTGGGCACCAGACCTGCTGGTGCCAGGTGCAATTGCCAGCTGAGGAGGGACAGGTGGGTCCGCTGAGACTGGCCTTCTCATACGTTCTGTGAATAGGTGTGTTTAATTACAACATAGACAACAGCATTCCATATTAGTTGTAACAGCATGCAGTAATATTCCCATTAACTCAACACACCAGGGTTACAACAGTTGAACAGCAAGCATAACACATGCATATATTGAATGACAGTGGACATTACAACAGCATGCAGGGATGATTGGTGGCAACAGGCCACCAAGACTGTGTTGTTTTAACAGGGGACATGCATCAAAGTAAATGTAGATTTTATATAACAATTGGACATATGTCCCAACAAATGTTATGAGATTAGACATACCCGTTGAGGTGTGGAATTGCATTGTTTATGCACATGGAGTAGGGGGTAAAAAGAAACCTCCATTAACATCTTATTAGTACTTTAACTCTACACTACATTCCTATTGACTGCAGGTGTATATCCCCTACATGTATTATTACACTAGGCAAAATGCATTAGATTGCGTTATGGGTTTGGCTAGTTCATTATATACCTGACCTATATCTGACCTAGTAACTGTCCAAGATGCAGATGTTACTGCTACATACTTGTATATTATTTATATATTTATGTATCTGCACATCTGGATGTGTTCACATGACATTTTCACTTGATTTTCTACACAACCCTACATTTCAGGTAGCACACTCACATTTCTGGGGAACACCTTGACAAGCTACCCGTGTGCCAGATTTACCTACGCATGTCAACCATTTCACAACTGTTGAGGACTGTTACATGCTTCACAGCTACTGGCACTTCCTTCATCCACTTTATATGACACTGCACAACTGTAGGTTGTCAGCACTTAATACAACAGTAATATTTATTAATGCAAGGGTACACCAACATTTCTAAGTAACTGACACAAACACACTCCAAGTATTATACCTTTCTTACTTACATTAAAACTATTTTCTACAGGCTCTCTCCTTTATTTGATATTACAATGCATACAGTAGACCTATTCAGGACATATTATACCTTTATTGATAGGTTACAACACTGTTTTTCAGGCTCACTCGCTTATTTTCTATGACAGTGCATGCAGAGATAGTATTCCAGACATATTTTAGCTTTATTAATGGGTTACTGCACTCTATTCCTGGCTATCTGACTTATGATATGTAACAGTACATGCAGAGGATTTATTCAGGGAATAAATGTTATATGCTTCACAGCTACTGCCACTTCCTTCATCCACTTCTTATGGGACTGCACAACTGTGGGTTGACAGCACCTAATACAACAGTACTATTTATTTATTGCAAGGGTACAACAACATTTCAAAGTAAGTGACACAGACACACCAAGTTTTATGCCTTTATTAATTGCATTGAACACTATTTTCTACAGGCTCTCTCCTTTATTTGATTTTACAGTGCATACGGAAGACATATTCAGGACATATTATACCTTTATTGATAGGTTACAACACTCTTTTTCAGGCCTGCTCACTTATATGTTATGGCAGTACATGCAGAGATAGTATTCCAGACTTATTTTACCTTTATTGCTGGGTTAGTACACTCTATTTCTGGCTCACTGACTTATGTTATTTAACAGTACATGCAGAGGATTTATTCAGGACATTTTATTGCTGTATTATTGGACTACAACACTTTTGTCATGCTCACTCACATATATCATATAACAATACATGCAGAATAATTACTAACCTGCCTGGTGGCGCAGCCTTAGCAGCCTATCTGCATAGGCTTGCTGATTCATAGCACAAACACCTGCAGCTGTGAAGTAAATGAAGGGATATTGAGACATACCTATCCATTATTTAGACTATATTAGCATGTCTTACATACTGCATTCCATGGCTACCTACTTAGTAGTGGGGCATCATGCATATGACGGGCCTCCTGGATCCATTGGTTCAGAAGGTCCTGCTTCCATCTCTTCAGGTCTGCATGGTGGTGACGGACCTGCTCACCAGTCCGAGGGACACCTGTGGCACTGGTGAGTTCATGAGCCAACTGGTTCCAAGCCTCTGCCTTATACTCCATCCCTTGGAACTGGCCCTGCAGGAGTTGAGTCTCATGACGATGGACTAGGAGCCAAACCATGTATCTTGACTCCTCGATGCCCCAGCGTTGTGCTCTAAAGCGAGTACCTTCTCCAGCACCAGACATTCTAACTGCAGATGGGAGCTACAATCAGTTATGGCGAGTATTCCCACCTATGGAGCTTAAATATGCCGCATTTCCCACACTTTTTTGTGATTGGCCGTTTTTGAAAATTCTCGGCTGACTGCAGACCTGTTTAGCAATGGTTAATCTAACATTTCTAAGTATATATATGTTAACAGTGGATGTTTATCCTAAGCTGTCGTGGCTCACTAGTTCAGTGCTTTGATTATGGTGCACAGTGTCCTGGGTTTAAACCTTATCATTTTATTTTACTACTGTCCAGACAGGTTAGGGGGTGTGGCTGTGTTTAAGCAACTTTGCTCTACGTTGCTCCACGTTGCCCGACGGTGTGCTGGTTGGCGCGGCGTGCACCTCCACGCAAACCGATTGCGCTGGGTAAAGCGCTATTTAGCTACGGGCAACTACATTGCGCTGGGTAAAGCGCTATTTAGCTATGGGCAACTACATTGCACTGGGTAAAGTGCTATTTAGCTATGGGCAACAACATTGTGCTGGGTAAAGCGCGATTTAGCTATGGGCAACTACATTGAGCTGGGTAAAGCGCTGCTTAACTGCGGACAATTATATGTCAGGTTCCTTTATAAATTTAAATTTTGTTCACTGATACATAGGCCATTTCAATGCTTTTTAGTAAAAGTTTAATCATATATGTCAGGAATTATTTCATATACTCATTTTTAACATAAAATAGGAAGGGGAGTGGTGGGACTCGAACTGTGAATGCCAACTCTTCGTGCGAATGCTCTACCACTACGCTATTACTATTTGGTGTAATTTGCATACACATTCCTTATTATGCTCTTCCATGTCGAGATTGCTAACTGCAGCTAAGCAATGGGCACACTCGCACACACACGCGCAAATATGGGCAGCTATATTGGGAATTAGAAAAAAAATTTAATGTTTTACTTTTTATAACTGTGCTGGGGATTTACAATGTGAAGGAGTGTGGTGTTGGGTACATGAACATTTGAGCGGACTCGCTGTTGTGTGTTGACATTTTGCATTTCACACACTTGCAGGTGCGTGGACCTTTAGACTGCTCGGCAGTCGGACACGCCCCCTGCTTGCCTGCATGGTCCGTGTTAGGCTTGGGGTAGAGTCAGCGTGCCCTCATGAATATTCATGGCACACTGAAGTCATACCGTTCGACTGCAGCCTCCAAGTAAGACTTATTTAGTCTTACACGGAGGCTTTGTGAATCCGGGGGCATGTCTTCCCCATGAAACAAGTAGATAGTTGTGTCAGGCAGCAGGTCTTTATTGGATAAGAAACATTTTTACAAGTGAGGGTATCACAGAGATTGCTACTTTCAGCATGTTACTTGGTAATTTTATAAAGCTGAATATAAATTATAATTAGAACTGCAGTGCAAGGAGTAGTGGTTTGAGTTGAGTGCTGCTTGTTTTTTTATACTTGATTTTTGACTGGCATTCCAGTAATGTATTTTAAAAGTAATTTATTTTTTCATGCCTCACAACCTGTTTCCATCTGGAAATTAAGTAAGTTGACATTTAGCCAATGCATTGAAATATTTTTTTCTTCTACACTTCATTTTGTCTTGATTGGACTCTCGTAATGACTGTTTGGCACCCAGGGCAGTGTATTTAATTAAAGTTCCAGTTGTTGTGGTTTTGAGCATAGCTCCACCCATTTCTAGTTGGCAGCACCCTTCCCATTGGCCCCACCCATTCATCTGTCTCCTGCAGCCCTCCTTTAATTTGAAGTCACCAGCCACCACTGGCCCCAGCTCTTCAATGAAGGAGAAAAAAAGCTCTGCAATTTGGCAGCTACTGTTCCTGATATGAAGTAGCCAACCAGCCAACCAGATCCTGTTTTTGTGCTTCCACCCCAGCCCTTCTTCAGCTGGGGCTCCTGAAACGCAGAAGCCAATTAGTTCCCATTTCTGCCCCCTGCTCCCGACCCTCCTTCCACAGATTTTAGCTGTAAAAAAAAAAGAAAATAAGCAAATCTTCCTACAGTTTATACCATGAATGGAGCACTGCAGTGCTCAGATTTTATTAAAGAAAAAAGAAATAAATGAATCAGTTTTCTTTTAAACTGTAGTAAACTGCTTACTACTAGCAAGCCGTTGCCAGTTTATACTCCACTCAGAGTGCTATAGCCCTCAGATTTTAATTAAAAAAAGAAAGAAACAAACAAACAAACAAATGTTTTTTCTTTAACACTGGAGCAAACTGCCTGCTACAAATGTATCAGGTAGTTGTTACAGTTTAGACCACACAGGGAGCACTACAGTGCTCTGGTATGACTGCAAGTGCAAAGCTGGTATGCACTAAAGAGCACTCTGGATCGGACAGTCGTGCCCCCTAACACTTTGCACCCGGGGCAGTTGCCCCCTTTGTCCTGTCCTGGAAAAGGTCAATAGTTTGAGTTCTTAAACTTGATGCATGTATCAGATTCTGTAATGACTTTAGGAAACTTACTAGTGTTTCAAAGTCTGGTAGCATACCTCTCACCCCCTTAGAACAAGAAATCTGTCCATAAATAATGGGGGACAAAGGCTCAAAAATAGGGACAAATTTTACATTTTGTTCTTATAAACTTAGAAAGTTGATAGAATAAAAGATTTTGCATTAGCATGAATTTTCTGAAGTGTATGAAGTCTAAAACTCAAATGTCTGTCAATATTTTTAGGATTCAATCTTTAGTGATTTGCCAGTGATTTGGCAGGAAACCTCGATTTTATGAGAAATATTCCAAAAATATGAGACAAATATCTGGACAGTCTGCAAAACTGTGGACAGTTGAGAGGTATGTCTGGTAGCTATCCAATGCTTAGAATTGATGAGTTGATAGAGAACCTAGGAAAAGAAAGATACATAACAGCATTATGGTCTCCCCTGAAAAAAGGCTTGCTATGCCTAATGAGATTAACCTGGTCAACAAATGATAAAAATAAATACATAAATAAATAAATATCAAATGAGCAGTGGCAGATATTTCCCCCCTCTGCTAAATGAAAACAGCTTTTGTAACTCCTGAAAGCTTATTTCATTATAGGGTACCACCATTTGGCCAAATTGAGCTCAGCCCTTTTCACAGGCTGATGGATAAAATACTCAAGCCTCACATAACTCATTATTTAGTGGCTTCTTTCCTCAATAATTTGCAGAAAACCACAAATTTTATGAAGAACAGACCAAACACATGAGGCAAAAATCTCTGGACATTCTTAGAAAATCTGAATAGTGAGAGGTATGGTAAGAGGCAAGTTAAGAGGTAAAGAAAACAGAGACTATCAAAAAGAACTGACGTATACCCTCCATGGCTTTCCTTGGAATAGCTGGGCACTACAGAAAATGTGCACCTGATTTTGCAACTACCACCTGTCCTTTGACAGCTCTCACAAAGGAAAAAGCTCCTATCATGGTAAAATGGTCTCTTGAGGTAGATAGAGTATTTAAGTAACTGAAAAGACTGTTATATTCTGAATCAGTGTTAGCGACTCTTTATTTTTACTATGGAATTTACTTTGCATAGGAATGCATCGATGAAAGATTTTGGAGCAATGATTTCCAAGGACATTCATGGTCAGATGCACCCTGTGACGTTATATCAGTCAAAAATTGGGCTTTGCTGAAAAGTGTCGTTCGGTCACAGAAAGGGAGTACTTGGCTATGAAGTGGAGTTTCTATTCATTAAAATATTACCTGTTAGACAATTTAACCTGGTGCCTGTCCATGCTCCATGAATAAACATCAGATAGCAATACAAAATTAAGCTGCTGAGTACTATCACTACAATCCTTCCAATATACTATCATGCATAAGCCAAAGCTGGTTACTAAGAATGTTGATGGGTTGTTAGGTCTTGTATAAGTCCAAAATCTAAAGTTTTGTACTGGGTGGGTGGTAGTTGTAACATCTTGTGCATACAAAGGGTGGCATGTGCCTTTAAATGTATCTTGTGTTGTTACATTCTGATGAAAAATTAGGCAGGCAATTATTCCAATACACAGAATAATGATTATCAATTAAGTCTGTAGTTCTCCAGATTTTTTTCTGCTTCACCCTTGTGCATGGGTACAAAAGCTGCTTTTTTTTCCAATTGCCTGTCACTTTTGCATTAGGGAGTATCTGTTGAAGATCTCTGTCATGGCTCTGCCAATCCACTGACCAGCATACCTCTTAACCGGGTCTATATTAGAACACCGACTTTTTAAAACATCGAATCTTCTAATATCGACCCCTATTCAGCAAACGCTAATAATATTGAACATGCAGAACAGCAAATTTTTTCCCAGGGAAAAAATTTTCTGTTCCAACACACATACACACAACACAAGCACACCAAACAAACAGCAATCCACACACATACACCAAAAATCCTACATCTAACCCTACACTAAACTGTACATACACCACTAACTATCCACTTAACTTAACTCACACCCTAACCCTAAGGTCCATCACTATCGCACACTCACCTCACCTGCACCCTAACCCTAACTCACCTACCCCGCCCTAACCCTCATGTCCACACAATCGCACACTTACTTGACCAGCGCCCTAACCCTAACTCACCTACCCCACACCCTAACCCTCACGTCCACACAATCGCACACTTACCCGATCCCGACCCGTAACTTTCCACCACAGTGCTGAAAATAGCGAAGCCACAGGAACAGCCAACCAAATTCCTTCCCTAGGAAGAAATTCGGTGTTCTGCAGCTTCACTATGTCCAGCGTTCGCTGAATAGGGGTCGATATTAGGACATTTGAATTTGTGAAACTTCGATGTTCTAATATAGACCCCTCTTAACCATCCAAAATTTCACAGAATGTTTAGACTATTGTCTTATATTATTGGTCGGTTTTTCATACAGTTTGTGGTTTTCTGGCAATTCTTGAAACTGAAGTTGCTAACTACTGACAGCGATTTGAGTTTCAGATTTCATATCCTTCAGAAGATTCATGCTAGTGCAAAACCTGTTATTCTAGCAACTTTCTAAGTTTATAAAAGCAATCTTTTAAATCTGACACTTATTTTGTCTCACCATTATACTTGGCTTTGTCCAACCTACTTGTGCTAAGAGGCTGAGAGGTATGCAGTCCAGTTTGCTGCAGGCTCTGGGAGATATCCTATCTGATCCTTGTGCTCTGTCCTCCCAAACAGCAGCCAGTTCCATCCAGTCCTTCCCCAGGTCTGTTCTGGAGTATCTCCACAGATTTCCCCATTCTGATCTACCTAGCAACATCCCAGCATGGAAACCTCCTCTTGCGTTCCTTTATCAGGTCTTATGCAAAGTATTCGTTCAGTATTTCTATTTTTCTCCCATCATTTGTAATCACACTTTCAGCTTTGGTCATCCTGGCCAGTACTGCCCTCCCTACCTTTTTTATGCTTTGTGCTAAAATCACACTTGCCTTCCTTCTTATCCATTTTGCTAACTCCTTTTCAGCTATATCCTTTGCTGCTCTTACCATATTTGCTGTTTTTGGGATTTTTTAGATTCCTTGTACTGTGTTTCCTTCACCTCCCTACCTCTTCCTTAACACTTTCTTAAGCCTTACTTTTTGATGTAACTGCTAGCCTCATATTCCTAAATAGCACATTAGCCTTCTCTCTCTCTTTTTTGTCTTTTTGCCTGTTTCTCACTCCCTTCCCATATCCATGACTACTTCATCTTTGACACATTCCCATTCCCTGGCTACTTCCTTTTTTATTGTCTATCTCATCCTTGGCTACCTTCCTAGAATAACATAAACCACTAATCTAAAACCCCATATTATTTTTACCTCCCCCCCTTCTCTAAACTAGCCTAAATATTGTTGGCTAACCTGGATGCCTGTGGTAACATCTACACTGATAAGGGCCACATATAGAATTCTATAATTTCCAGTACAGTCCTTCACCAATCAGCTGAACCCTTCATGGTCCTAATCATTTCCCATTCCATTTTACCTGCTACTCAGAATCTTCTAGTCTGATCCTAGAACATTCATATCCTCCATTTGTATTAACTTCTTCCTCTATCCCCTCTTGCGTTTGCCGTTAGATATGCAGTATCACCCCCCTTTTTATTTATTTAGTTATTTATAAACACTGACCCTACACTTCTTCTTCTTCTGTCACCCTACACACCTTTGGTGATACATGCTATGACCAGAATCATGGTAAGATGATAACAAGGTGTTTCTTCAATGCTGGCAAGTATGGTGCCATTTAAGCCCAGAAATCAAGCAAATGTAATGAAGAAGTGTAAAAGAAGAGATGTACATTTTAGATGAGGTTGGTTTGAAGTGGTAGTTGCTCAGATGGGGGAGAGGGAACAATCTCCATGTGATCTTTAATTTCTTTGAATGATTTTTTCTACCTGCTATTTGTTATTAACCTGTTGACAAATGGTAGAGATATAGTGGATCATGATCCAGCCTCTGATCATAACTAAAGGCAGTTGGTGCAACGGTAGCATTGTTGCCTCACAACAAGAGGTTCTGTGGTTTGATTCTTGTCTGGGGGCTCCTTCTGTGTGGTGTCTTTCATGTCCTCCCTGTTTTTGTGTAGGTTTCCTCCCACGTTACAAAGACATGCGTCTGGAGCATTTCTCCCCGGGCCTCCGCTGAAAATTGGCTTTGTTCTGAGTCAGACTTTCCCAGTTAACAAATGTTAAATAAATAAATTATGTGTTTGGAGCATGGATGCCATGAAATTCACATCAAGGGCAAACCTTATTCACTGCTGATTCGCACATAAATCATACTCTCTTTTCTCTTGTTGTTGAATATTTAAGAGCTTTAGCTATGCCTATAACATGTACAATGCAAATAAATTATTTCTGTATTGTATAGCTCTATTTAGTCATTAATATTCAAAATTTATTTTCTGTTTTGATTTAATAATTAAGACTACCTACTCATTTCTCTAACATGCACTTTTTGCCTTCTAAACATTGCTAGTAATATTTTTATGAGACTTCTACTTCTCTCTTCTGTAGCCATTTCTAAACTCAATGTATGCATGCATTTTGTGTGGAGCTTTTCTCTCTATGCCTCTGCTGTAAAGGGGTCTTGTCCCATTCTCACTATCCTAGAAAACAAATGTGTGTGTGCGTGCGTGTGTGTGTGTGTGTGTGTGTGTGTGTGTGTGTGTGTGTGTGTATATATATATATATATATATGTGTGTGTGTGTGTGTGTGTGTGTGTGTGTGTGTGTGTGTGTGTGTGTGTGTGTGTGTGTGTGTGTGTATGCGTGTATGGATTACCTACAAGTTGTTGAACAGTATCTTGTTGAAACCAGAAAACTGCCAACACAGCTGATCAAAAATCAGCTGATCAAACATGCTGGCAGTTGTTCTGTACAAAATCACAATACAGTCCATATTGAGGAATTTGTCCTTTCCCCACTATACAACAATCTCAGAGTTACTATATATAATTAACAGGGGGTGTGGGTGGTCTTGCCCCACCCATTACAAAGAAGGAGGAACACTTAGGAGAGGGGAAGAGGAAGGAAAGAGTTAACTATAAGTAAAACAAATGTTTATTTTTAATAGTAATATTTGTATAGTACATGATATCTGCATGTTATGAAGTAAAGTTTTCTCAATTATTTTCAAGTGTAGTGGGCATACTAAAGTAAACAGGTGTCACTGTTTTTCCTTCTTTTCGTCCTTCACCTTGTTCAGTTTTATGAAATGTAGCCACTGCAATGTAAAAAACAGTAGAAAAGTCTGTTCAAAAGAGTATTGATACAAGGGAAAATTATGTGCTTTTTCTCATTCATGCATAGGAGAATTACTGGATTAAGGCTATTGGCTTTATCTAGCAACAAGTTGTAAGAGAAAGCAAATAAATGAAGATCAGTTGACTATAATAAAACTCCCCCCTAGCAAATGAATAAATAAATACTTGTAGAAACAAGTCTGTATCTGGTTTTCATGTCTCCATGGAGACAATCTGATAAGGAGCCATACAAATGGAATGCTTCTTTCTTTTAATGGTTTTCTTTCAATGGCTGGGAGATAATGGTTTCTGAAAGCATTCAAGTGTTTTCTCATTCTGGAAGAGCAATAAATATAAGACAAAACCAGACAGCACTTAGAAGCAGAGGCTGAACCATGCATCCTACCATGGATAACATTCCTTTAAGGTTAGCCCACATCTGTGAGTGTGGCTGTCATTTTGGGTCAATTATTAGTATTAGGAAGGTAAAAATTAAATTAAAAAAAAAAAAAAGTTTTGTGTGTTAATATTAATTTAATATGTTTTGGGGTGTATTGGGTGTTTTTTTTTGTTTGTTTGTTTTTAGAGGACTTTCAATAAAACAAAAAGTTTTGTAATATGTGACATAGGCTCAAATGGATATGACAGGAAACAACTGTATAAAAGGTCAGCCTGTCAAACATTAGTGTGTGCATGTAACACAAAAACTGAAACTAGATAACTAACAAAAAGCTGCTACAAATACAATTTGGGAATAATATCATTTTAACATAATGACTCTTTTGACATTATCTTTAAATGTTAATGGTGTCACAGATATATACAAAAATAAAGAGCAGTGAATTATACTAAAAAATGCGGAGTGCAAATAGTTATGCTGCAGGAGACACATTTGGAAAGAACTGAATATGCGAATTTGATAAACAAAGGTTTTCAGGACAGTTATTCAGAGGAATACCTGATACAAAGGAAAAGAGGAATACTTACATTAATTGCAAGAGAAGTTACAATAGTAATAGAAGAGGATAAAAACGATAATAATGGTAGCTATGTAGTGCTAAGGGGCTACTGGCAAGGGGGAGTATTATGCTGGCATATATTCCACCAAAAACTGCTATAATAAAGCTAAAGAAAATTCTGGGAGAAATAATCAGTTTTCAGCAGGGAATATTACTTATAGGTGGGGACTGGAATTTGATTTGCAGCAGGGAAGATTTGACAGGTGGGCCCAGAAGGGAAAATATAACAAAGGAGGGTAGATTTTTGAAGAAATGTATGAAAATATTTCACATGGAAGATGTGAATTCAGTAGTAGGAGCATGTAGTGAATTTACATATTATTCTCCAAGATACAAAAACTGGGCTAGCCTAGACAGAACTTACATTTCATAGGAACATGTGCATTTAAATGAAAGCTTTCATATGCATCCAATAACTATTTCAGATCATGCACCAATACTAGCTAAAATAAAAATGCGGGGTAATGAAATAAAAATGAGACACTGGTGCTTTCCCACCTATCTGTTTAAAAGAGAGTAATTTAAGGAATGTGTAGTGGAACTTATTCAGGAGTTATTAGAGATGACAGAAATCTTTTTTCTGAAAATATAGGTAGGGAGTGGGATAAATTAAAGAGGAGTTTAGGTGGAAATAAAAGAAATATAGATATGGCTAAGAAGCGCAAGAATTATTTAGAGGGACTAATAAATGTTAAAGTATTGCAGAAAAGGAAGAATCTCACAGAACAGGAAGAGGAGCAATTGCAGAGTGCTAAGCAAAAAATAAAAGATTACCTTAATAATATCCATGAGTTTTGAAATATTGCAGTTAAGCAAATGTTTTTGATAATAATGCCAGTGCACAAAAACTTTTAGTGCAATGACTCAGACAAGGTAAATTAGAAAGAGTTGTCACCAAGCTTAGGGAGCCTATAACAATGAATATAAGAGATACTGTAGAGGTACTAGAAATATTTTGGAAATTTTATGAAAGTCTGTATAAAGCAGAGAAATATGGAGAGCAAGAAAAGGTACAAATGGAATTGTTTATGGAAGAATTAAATATGCCAAGGTTAGAGGTAGATGAGGCTAAATTACTAATAGTTAGGATAGGAGGAGATGAGATAAAAATACTGATGTATAACCAATCTACAGGAAAGTCTCCAGAAATAGATGGTAGTCCTGTGGAAGTTTGGAAGCAAAAAAGGAAAAACTGATAAAAATCTGGAAGATTTTGTTTAGCAGTATTTTAAGAGGAGGAGAAGTATCAACTTCCTAGAAGAAAGTGGTGGTGGCTCTAATACCTAAAGAGGGTAAGGGCCCATCAGATCCTGCTTTGTACAGGCCCATTTCAATCCTAAACCATGATTACGAAGTGTTTGTCTCTATAATGGCTAAAATAATGGCAAAGAGCATACCAGAATTGATAGACATGGATCAATATGGTTTTGTGGAAGGGTGGCAAACATTTAACAACATTAACAGAACATTGATGATCCAGAAGGAAGCGGAATGTAAGAAAATACCACTGTTGTTGATGAGAAATAATGCAGAGAAAGCATTCAACAGAGTAAGCTGGAACTTTATGGACAGGGCAATGGAAGCATTTGCATTCCCTGATAAAATTATAAGGTTGATTAGGGAGATATATGAGGGATCAGAGGTGAAAATTAAAGTGGGTGGATTCCTCTCTGATAACTTTTATTTGAGCAGAGGAACCAGGCAGGGGTCTCCTGTTTTCCATTTGTTATTTGTACTATTTTAGAACCTTTGGCAAAGAAAATAAAAGACTCAGAAATTCAAGGACATACTTGGTATGGTAGTCAGAAAAAGCTGGCTATTTGCAGATGATATTATTTAATACCTGATAAAACCAGAAAAGGATATTTCAGTGTTGTGGAATACTTTGAGGCAGTTTCAAATCTTTTCTGGATACAAAATTAATGAAGCTAAAACAAAGACAATAGCTGTAAATTATGTACCCACACACAAATTGGTTCAGCAATATCCATATGTATGGGGACATGATAAAATGAAGTACTTAGGAGTATTGATTAAAAAGGATTCTGGTGTGGCAGCTAAGGATATTTGGGAAGAGACTAAACAAAAGATAATACAAAAACTGAGAAATTGGCTCTCTGTTATATGGATTTGGATAGCAAGATACAAGCACCTAAAATATTTAGTCTTAGTTTTATACACACGTCAGGCATATTTTTATCAACCAGATTAGAAGTTGTGAATAACAGCTAATAAAGAGCTGAAGGATTTTATCTGGGAGATGAAGATGGTGAGCGTCAAGTGGGATAAGCTGATTCTTCCTATTGAACAAGGCAGATTGGGATTATAATTTCAGAGCTACACAGTTAAGATTCCTATACATAGCACAAGTAGAAACCTATTATTCAAAGTGTAAAGGGATGATGATGAAACAGGGAGGAAGTTCAAGAAACAAGGAGAAACTGGGATTTCGGATGCAGATCCCTAAGGAGGATAACAATAACCATGCAGAATATTATATTCATAAAGTAGCAGAAAGTATTCTAAGGACTAAGCCAATATGGGAGTGGAGAAAGGAGATTCTGCTGATAGGGACGTCTGCACTTGGACATACAATAGGTAAGAGGGGGATGGAATTTATTGGAGAAAACTGGTAAAGTGACCAAGGTATTGGGAGCAAATAATTAGAGAAGGAAAGGTAATAGAATGGGAATAGGCCAAGAATTTATTTGAATTGCAGCATAGGTATTGCTTTCCCTATCAAGGACTGATATCAGAATATAGGCAAATAGAAATAAATAAGGGGATCTTAAGTGAAAGACTAGCACTGGTAGAGTTTTTTTTTAATCTAGAACAGAAACTGTTGTTAAAATAGGAATAATTAGTAGAGCATACAAAATATTGCATGATAACTATAAGAATCGATTAGAGGAGGTTAGAAAAGTTGTGAAGAGAGATTGGATGAGCAAATTACAGATAAACAATGGGGAATACATGTATGTCTCCTAAATATGCAACAAAGACTAGAAGATTTAGGATATTTGTTTGGAAGTATTTACATAGATATTTCTATACCCCAAGTAGACTCTAAAGAATTTTTCCTCAGGTAGACAGCAAATTTTGGAGGTGTGATGGGTGTTAGAAAAATATGTATTTGAACATGTATAAAGTGCTAGCTTAAAAGCAAATAGTATATAATGCATTTTATTCTATTTACAATATGGCAATAAGAATGATTTTACATGTAATTGCTTGAAGCTTTGGAGCTGCAGTGTATTTGAACTCTGACCCTGGCAGTAGCCAGCTCAGCAAGCTTATGTTTTTCACTAATGATTATCTGCTGGGTCAGGAAAATTAAATGTATAAAGCATTGAATATTCTTATTCCTTCCTCTGAGATAATTGACCTTGTGAATGTTATCAGAGATAAGACACAGCTGCTAAAGTAAAGTTGCAAGAAGATTGAACCAACTATTGTATTCAAGCAAGCCTGAGACCTTGGAAGAGTAACATTTACAGAAAGACATTATAACGAACCAGGTGCTTTGCAAGGCTGTATTATTCCCATGGGAAAACTTTTAAAATGTATAACATCAGCTTTTTCTTATGAATAGAATATTGTAGACCATAGTGATGTAGGTGCCCTGTGACTAACCACGTCAGTAAGGTGGGCACAGCTTGAATGTAAGACTATATAAAATTGTGTATTTCCTGCATCATGTCAGACAAAACTCTGTACTTGTATGGTTTTTTGCCTCCTGGTGTACACTAGTAAACTTTTGCATCTGAGCCTCCTGTGTTGTTATCATTTGTTTTTATTTAACAATGGGGGAAAAAATAGGTAATTGGGAATATATTTTCTAGGAGTGTAATGAGTTGGCAGACTTTAAAGATTCCCTGCAGACTTCTCTTTCAGAGATACTGGGTGAGCAAACTGATATAACTAAGGAAATGATTTTTTGAGCTGTGATACAGAATTGGAATTGTCTAGACATAGTAAGGCTTTGCTGAGTCTAATTATGGTGGCTACCAAAAAAGCAATTACTAGAAAATGGAAATAATGTATAATGCAGCTTTACTAGAAGTAGTGAATGTAGTAACAGAGATAAAGTAATTGAAATTGGGAGATTTAGAAAAGGGGAGGAGCAAATTACATAGGAAAAGTGAGAATTGGGTCCCTATCATTCTAGTCTCCCACCAGGACACAAGTGCTCCTCAGCAATTACATTCTGCTTGCCGAGCACACTTAAGCAAATCTGCAGTCTGCAGCTACCACTCCACCCATACAGTATAAGAAGGAATCAGTACTGCAAACTAAACAAGGATATACATTTTGAGCCTCAAGAGCAGGGTTAGTCCACCCAAGCATTCTACATGTATGTGTTATGAGAGTGAAGCTATTACATTAGCAATATTTCTTAGTAGTTCTCAGCGTGCTAATAAAACTGACTGTTGTAGCCTTGTGTCCCCCCAGCTAGTTCAGTAATCCTAACTGTCCAATAAACAGTATACATTTAATTCACATCCCTGTGACTAAATTAACCACCAAGCAGCCCTCTCAGTGCTTTCTGCCTTAGTTTGTATCCCTTGGAGGTCCACCTGCTTATTTGCATCTCTATACATTCCCCTTCATTGCTAATGTATCTCCCTACTCTAATCTGTGCACAAACTGGTTACTAATCAGCAAGTCAATGTGAAGACACACTCCCAACCTTAATAAACTTTGTTGTCTCTTCTCTCCTTCACTTTACAGGTAGTTTGAATTATTACTTACCCCCTCTCAGGCCTTCACTGATTTCCACTGATTGCTTTTCTGTTTTTTTTTTTGCATTACACCTGGTTTACACCCCTTGTGCTATCTCCCTCCCCCAATACTAAGTCTATATTAGACTCCTGATGAGCATGGAGCCATCTTTAAATTTCTAGTCTCCCACCAGGACACAAGTGCTCTTCAGCAATTACATTCTGCTTGCTGGTAAGCCATTAGACCTCAGGAATTTGTTTAAAGTGTTCAGATTTGTAAAGTAATTCTTACTTTTTTCTCTTGTCTTGGTGGGCTCTGCCCCGCTCCGTTCACCCTCGCTAATGCTCGGACTCTCTCCGCTCCACTGCCCTGCCCCCTATTCCCTCCAGCCCCCACTACCTCTACATTTATAGTAATCACAGCCACACCCACAGCTCACCCTCACATTACCTCCACCAATCACAGCTCCTCAAGTCATATCACATTATACCACACCAACTTGCTCTACACAAAATACTCCCAATCACTCTCATTCCCACTAGGCATTTTTTACATCACACACACTACTTCCCCATCCACATATAGTGCAACCCTATAATTCCTATTCAGACTCCCCACCTAGAACCAACTTAAACTTTATAACCATGACTATCACACAACTAAGTCTAGTCTGTCTTCTTATAATTCTTTACAACACCACAAGTTATCACTC
The DNA here is from genome assembly GCF_019279795.1 of Protopterus annectens. NCBI lineage: Eukaryota > Metazoa > Chordata > Ceratodontiformes > Protopteridae > Protopterus > Protopterus annectens. Next base: position 709,686,314 of record NC_056751.1, on the reverse strand, counting down.
TCACAAGTTATCACTCTAGCAATATCTAAACTTAGTAGCACAACACTACATTATGCACTCTCATATACAGACACCACACATTATAATAATATCTGCCCACAATTGTTCAAGAACTATATAACGGACCAATTCAGAACTAAACACATATGCTCTCATTCCTACTCCAAAAAAACAGAATACTTTCTCACACTCCTCACCAAGCTCCAACATCTGTATCACCATTTTAACAGCAGGCTCACCATAAGTGGGGATATCCATCCCAACCCAGGCCTAAATCCATCCTGTCCAACACAAACTGATCCAACACAAATTCAGAACATAACACCCCCACTTTCTTCATCCCTGGGCAAATCAACAACAGCAGCAAAACCAACCATCTTTTAACGCTAAATATTAATATTAGAAGTATCAAAAATAAAATACCTGAACTCCAGGCCACAATGGCACACTACTCCCCAGACATAGTTGCTTTAACAGAAACCTGGCTAAATAAAAACATAGCTAACTCAGAAGTTCTCCCTACTGGCTTACAACATCATTAGACAAGACAGACCACTTCATAAAGGGGTGGAACTGCCTTACTGTACAAGTTCAACTTAACTGTCTGTCAGTTATCAAATTCCTACCCCTCCCCCAATAATTGGGACATACTTATCTCTCAACTTCACCCTAAAAAGGTCATCACCACAATTGTGATCTATATTCCACCTGGTAATACACCTGCTAGCCTTGAAGACTTCTTATCCTGGTGTTCTTCCACGTACTCACAGGAAACCCTTATTCTGGAGAACTTCAACCTAGATTGGTTTATCTGTATATCAGAACCACCAAGTAATCTAATAAATCTCCATGGCTACCAGCAGATAGTCCAAATTCCAACTAGATATGATAAAAAATCTCAAAGGGGATCCATCCTTGACTGGGTCCTAACAACCCCATATTGTACCCTCACACAGGCAGTCTCCCAGACGCCTTAAGTGACCACAACATAATATACTTTATATGTAGTAGAAAAAGCATATGCAAAACCACTAACTATATATCCACTAGAAACACAAAAACATTCTCTCCTGAGGTCCTCAACACTTTACTCTATAACTTTGACTAAAAACCCTCCCACTTGACCAGGCTGTAGCATATTTCAACAAAACATTTCTACAACACCTTGACAATGTCGCTCCATTGCGCAAAATCAAGGTTAGAACCTCTACAAACCCCTGGCTCAGTAAAGGAACCAAACAAATCCTTAAGTCCAGAGACACTGCCTGGCTTTACTATCAAAAAAACAAAGAAACACAAAGCCTAACTAAGTACCAAGAACTGCACAACCGTGCAAAAAAATGCATTAGGCTGGACAAAAAATCCTACTACACAACATTACAAATTAAATACCAACACAACCCCCAAAAATTTTGGAAAAATGTAAACCAGCTACTAAAATCCACCCAAAAGGCTACCCCCAAACCAACCACCCCTGACACTAAAGTTCCTATCGAAACACAATTCAACTCCCACTTTGTGAACTCAATTCTATCCTTAGTATCACAGGACAGTTCCTTCCTCACTAGCCCCCCCAACACAAATAACACTAATACAAGCTTTAACCTCAAATCAGTTTCCACCACTTCAGTCAAAAGCATGCTCTCCAAACTAAAAACCTCATCAACAGCAACCGACCTACTACCCAACTATTTCTTGAAACTCACAGCAGATGCTATTGCTATCCCTATCTCCACTCTCATAAACAGATCAATTGTTGAAAACTATGTGCCCAAACTCTGGAAAATATACTATGTTACACCCATACATAAAGGTGGGACCTCCACTGAACTTAATAACTACAGACCCATTGCTTTACTCTCCCCCCTGGCCAAAATCCTAGAAAAATGCAGCCATACCCAGATGCTAAACTATCTCCTAGACAGCAACATCCTGTCACCTACTCAGCATGGTTTCAGACCTTCCCATAGTACCACTACAGCCCTCCTCTGCTTCACAGACACAGTAAACCATCTCAAAAATGAAGGTCTGCAGGTGTCAACTCTTTTTTGGATATGTCCAAATCGTTTGACACAGTCTCACACCAAATCCTGCTAAACAAGCTAAACCAATATCGCCTGTCAAATTCCACTCTTACCTGGTTCCAAAGCTACTTAACTGACAGGTACCAAGCTGTGAAATGGGAAAATTCTCTCTCTCCTCAGCTGCCCATAACTATAGGAGTCCCACAGGGTTCTATCTTAGGACCACTACTATTCACAGTCTTCACAAATGACCTCCATACCTCCACACAGCATGCATCTAACATTCAGTATTGTTAGAAAAATGTGTATTTGAATATATGGGAAATGCTAATTTAAAAGCAAAGTAGTATATAATGCATTTTATTCTATTAATCATATAAGTAGAGAGGATTAACTCATGTTTAAATGTAAAGTAGTTTTGAAACTGCAGTGTGGCTTGAAGCAAGCTAACCTTCGACCCTGGCAGATGCTAGCTTAGCAAGTTTTAATGTTTATGCTTTTCATAAGTGATTATCTGCTGGGTCAGGAAATTAAATGTGTGAAATAATGAAATCTTCTGCTCTTTCCTGCTGGGATGATTTGGCCTTGTATATGTATTACTGAGATAGCACGCAGCTGATAAGAAAGTGTAACAGAGAACAAAGATGTGTATTAAAAGACTGAATCTGCTATTGTATTCGAACTGATATGAAACCTTGAAGAAGTAACTTTACAGAAAGACATTATGTCTGACCAGGTGGATAGCAAGGCCATATTGTTACCAGAGGAAAACTTTTTTAAAATATACAGCATCAGCAGTTTTAATGAATAGAGGACTGTAAGCTAAAGTGATGTAGATGCCCTGTGACATACCACGTCAGTAAGGTGGGCACAGCTTGAATGTTAAACCTATATAAAATTGTGTGCTTCCTGTTTCATGTTAGACAAAATTCTGTACTTGTACGTTTTTTGCCTCCTGGTGTACACTAGTAAACTTTTGAATCTGAACCTCCTGTGTATTGAATTCTTGATTTTATTTAACAGTTTGGTCCTTCGAGCTGGATTTCCCTCGGACAGCTGCAGATCAGAGTCTACCGGTGGTCGAATACAGCGCAGGAGAAGTTACCGAAATGGTTCTTCTTGGGTGAAAAGACCTCCGACTGAATTGTCGTTTAAAGAGGCTGGCCACATTCTGATCTGTGGCCGAAGAGCGGATATTGGACGATTCAATACCGGAGGCTCAGGTAGGAAGAATTTGCCTTTTTTCTGTTTTAGATCAGGGACTAGGTTACAGTATATTGTTGTCAAGATTTGTTTTGCAGATCAGGGACAAAAGGAAGTACTGTATATTTGGTCATAGATCAGGGTAACAGAATAAGATAGGCAGTTATTCTAGATAAACTGTGAACAGGAACAGAGAACTTGATATCACGTGATAAAAAAGGGTTATGTAACATTTTCTTTACTATGGGAAATCAGTGCACTAAAACATCGCGAGATCCGCCCCTAACCGAAGACGCAAAATACATGCAATCACAACGTTCCGATAACGTTAGGTATTATACGAAATGGGTTAACAAATATGAATTTGATGGTAAACTAGATAAAACTTCACTAGTTACACTCCTTAAGCAGCTTAAATCTGATGCGGGAGGTCTGGCAAAAAAGCAACGCCAATTAGGCATTCCTCAGGCACACAGGTGGATTGAGGAAGCAAATCGTAGAGAACAGAAGCTGAAAAATTCAAAAACATTGTTTTTAGACAAAGAAGATAATAACTTGGCAATAGCGACAGCTCCTCCTCCTCCTCCTCCCTTGCCCCCTCCCTTACCCTTTTCAGTATATGAAGCGAGTGGACAGGCTGGTCTGCCTCCGCGTTATCCTGAAGTTTCAGCAAGACCACAACCATTTGTTAGAGATCCTATTGAGACTAGGTCCCGAACACATAAAACACATAGGGACACAGAATCATATCAAATAGAGAGAAACCTACAGGATGAGAGTGAGGAAGAAATATGCCCACTTATAGAAGTTCCAAATCCTCAGGCAGGACAGGAAGGGCAAAACCCGACACTCTTAGTATACAGACCATGGACACCGGAAGATATCCGGAAGGCTACTGAGGGAATCCCCCATCCGAAAGTTAATTTTACGAAATTTTTAGAAGATTTACAAGGCATGAGGTTGAGTTACCACTTGAATGAGGAAGAAGTAGAAAAAGTAGTAAGACAAATTATAGGTCCAGATTGGCACATGATTTGTGGCGCCTGGAATCCTCGTAATGCAGAGCTTAAACCACTCCCACATAGTGATGCAGAGTTAGACAACAGAGTGAAAGGTCTAACAGACCGAATCTCTGAGAAATGGAAACCTAGAGCAGACTGGACTTGCATTAATCAATGCATACAACAGGAAAATGAGACAATAGATGGGTACTATGCTAGATTATTAGAATGTTTTAATAATCATAGCGGTATGTCGGTTCCTGAGAACCAAACTAATGATTCCCCGTATGAACAACAATTGAAAAATGCATTTTTGAAAGGTTGCATTGCACCTATTAGTAGCTTCATTACGAAGCATATGATAGACCATCGAACAGGGAGGCTACAAGCCTTACTTGAATACGCTAGACATGCTGAAAGACATTTTAATAGTAAAAAGAAAAAGAAGGCGCAAGTCTTCACTGCTGAAGATGGAGCTGAAGTGTTTGTGTTACAGTCAGGTAAAAAGGGCAAAAAGAATGCCCAGGGAAACAAACAGTCTGACAAACGATCAGAAGATTTTGAAGAGAGAAAAAAGAGAGGTGAATGCTTCAAGTGCGGGAAAAAGGGACATCTAGCAAGGGATTGTAAGCAAAACAAAAATGTAATTACAGAAGATAAGAGAGATGAGGACTGACTATATGATAGTGAAGATACATCATGTGAAAGTCAGAAATCATCAGGAAAAGTTAATAAACAGAAAACAAATGTAAATGTGATAGAAGGAGTAGAGGAAGTGCAAGTAGATATGGAGGATGAAGAAAGTGAAATTTTGGACTTAGCATTATTGAGCCTAGAGCTCTACTTAGCAGATACGAAACCGGAAGTTACACTTCTGGTGGAGGGAAGGGAAGTCAAATTCCTGTGTGACTCAGGAGCGCCACGGACTTTGATACACCCCTCCAAGTTACCAGAACATTCCGAATCACCTGATTATATACTAGTAAAAGCAGCAAATGGACAGCTATACAGGGAACCACTTTCCCATGATATAGCAATAACTGACCCTGTTTCAGGTATGACCCAGAGAAGTAAAATAGTTGTTTCTGCAAAGTGTCCAGTAAACTTATTGGGCAGGGACCTTATGCAGATATTTGGCATAGCAGTTGTTCCAAATGTACAAGGTATGGAGGCACAGAGACAAATGGATACCTTTGTAGTGCGATCGGAGGGTGAAACTTTTAACTGGTACAGCCACGACCTAGTCACGACTGGTCCAGGGGCAGTAACCGAGGAACTGATGAACGTAGCCATCAGTAAAGCCCCCTCCCTTGACACTGATCGACAGCATTTGTTACACTGTACTCTATACTACTGTACTACACCAGGACCTGATAGAGAGTATGAGCAAGAATTGTTCAGAAATCGTGCAACTAGATTAGTATTGCGTACTTTGTACTGGGATACTGAGGGGAACAGTGTAGTTAGCTGTTCATTACCTCAAGAATTCCTTGCATTATATAGATCAAATCGATTACCACATGTCAGCTTGACAAAGAACAAAAGTGTAAAATGGGCAGACTTAGGAGAAAAAGTAACAAGATGGGAGAAACAGACTGATTTAGAACTATCAGAACAAGGGATACAAAAACAAAAACTGAATTGGTTGACATAGACACATCCAGCTGTACACTTGCAATCTAGCGAGGACAGCTGATTAGCATTTTTATTAGAAGAAGAAGAAAAGGCCTTATGTGAAATTCCAACAGCTCTTTGGTCAACAGGCAAGTCAGATGTAGGACTTATTCGAACAGCAGGACCAGTTACAATTACCCCAAAGTCAGCTTTTAGACCACAGAAAAGACAATACCCTTTGAGAAAGGATGCAGAAATAGGAATTAAGCCTATAATAGCAGCACTACTCAAAGAAGGAATACTGGTAGAATCTCCTGATTCACCATATAATACACCCCTATTTCCTGTTAAAAAAGCAAACGGGGAATGGCGGATGGTACAAGATTTACAAGCTGTGAATAATGCAGTAATACCTAGAGCACCTACGGTGCCAGACCCACATACTTTGCTAAACGATTTAAAACCGCAACAGAAGTATTTCTCTGTGGTAGATATTAGCAATGCTTTCTTTTCAATACCTATACATCCTGATAGTCAATATTGGTTTGCATTTACATTTCAGGGTAAAAGGTATACATATACTCGACCACCACAGGGATATTGTGAAAGCCCAACAATATTTGCGCAAGAAATGGCTAGCAATCTGGCAGGGTTTACCCCACCGGGAGGTAGTCAAATTCTACTTTATGTAGATGACATCTTGCTAGCAGCCCCCACCCAGCAACAATGCAGGGAGGATACTGTAGCATTATTAAAATTTTTAGCAACACAAGGACACAAAGTAAACAAAAATAAGTTACAACTTTGGAGAAAACAAGTTAGATACCTAGGATATGTAATATCCTATGAAGGTAGAATATTAGACGAGGAAAGAAAAACAGCGATTTTGCAAGCACCCAAACCAACAACCAAGAAGGAAATGATGTCTTTCTTGGGTACAACTAATTTTTGTCGGAGCTGGATACTAAATTATGCTTTGGAATCTGCTCCACTGACTGACTTGATATATAAGACACCAATGGCAGCACAAGATATCTTACAATGGACACCCGAAGCAGAAACGGCTTTCTGCAGGTTGAAGCAGTTGATAGCTTCTTCATTAGTTTTAGGACTTCCGAATTATCACAAACGGTTCTTTCAGACCGTAGATTGTAAGCAAGGATATATGACGTCAGTATTGACACAACAACATGGGGATAAGCAATGCCCCATAACCTATTATTCATCACAGTTAGATCCAGTGGCGCGATCTTTGCCTCACTGTGCACAAGCAATAGTTGCAGCTGCAATGGCAGTACAGGCTTCGGTCTCAGTGGTGCTATTCCACCCTCTCACATTGAGAGTGCCTCATGCAGTTGCAGTAATTTTACTGCAAGAAAAAGTGGCATACCTTTCTCCTGCTAGACATCTTTTATGTATGACTATACTGCTGAGCCAACCTCATATGACAATTGAACAATGTACAACATTAAATCCATCAACATTACTTCCAACTCCTGTGGATGGCACACCACACAGTTGCCTGCAGGAAATTGAACAGTTAGCTTTACCTCGACAAGATCTCACAGATATGCCCTTGGATAATGCCGAGGTGACATATTACGTGGACAGCTCATGCAGAAGGGGTCCTACAGGGAAGAATCTAGTAGGGTATGCAGTAGTTACAGACACTGAAATTTTAGAAGCCCAATCCTTACCACATAACTTATCTGCACAAGCAGCAGAATTGATAGCTTTGACGCGGGCATGTACTTTAGCAAAAAACAAGTGTGTAAACATATATACTGATAGTCAGTATGCTTTTTCTACAGTACATGTATTTGTGCAACAATGGAAAAATAGAGGAATGATAACATCTAGTGGAAAACCTATTAATCATGCGCAATTTATTTTGGAGTTATTAGAATCTATTCAGTTACCTACCAAAGTAGCTATTTGTAAATGTGTAGCTCATACGAAACAACAGGATAAGATTTGAAGGCAATGCACGAGCTGATGCAGCTGCAAAGCAAGCAGCCTCAGACTCAGAAACTTTACTTTTGAATGAGGAATTACAACCCTCTGAGATTTTAGATTTAGACATGTTAAAAACAATGCAGACACTTACTACAAAAGCAGAAAAACAAAAATGGGTAAAACAAGGTGCAATTCTTGAGAATGGACTGTACATTTCCAAAGAGAGAAAACCGATATTGCCGTCTAATTTATTTAGATATGCAGCTTTGTTGAGCCATGGGCAGTGCCATGTCTCAAAAGGGGGGGATGGTACAGTTAGTAAACCGAATATTCCAAACATATGGATTCACAAATTACACACAAACATTTTGTGCAGCTTGTCATACTTGTAACAAGCACCATGCACAAGGGGCATTTAAAACCAAGCAAGGAAGTTTTCCTATACCACCATACCCGTTCCATACTATTTGTATGGATTTCATAGAATTGAATAAGTGTGAAGGGAAAAAGTTTTGTTTAGTTATTGTAGACATGTTTTCCAAATGGGTAGAAGCTTTTCCAACCAAAAACCCGGATGCAGCAACAGTGGCGAAAGCCCTGATAAAAGAGATAATCCCTAGATTTGGCATTCCGGAAAGGATTTATAGTGACAACGGCACTCATTTCGTGAATCAGACAATCCAGCAACTTGGGAGATTTTTTGGTATCTCCTTAAAGAACCATTGTGCCTACCACCCACAGTCAGCAGGACTGGTGGAAAGGTACAATGGTACCCTCAAAAATAAGCTTAGGAAGCTAGTAGAGGAAACCCAAAAGAATTGGATATACTGTCTGCCTTTGGCACTGCTGAGTATGAGAACGGTTCCAAATGTAAAGGGTTTGACTCCCTTTGAAATGTTTTTTGGGAGAGCATATTATGTGCCTCAGTGGAAAGCTCTCATGCCTGCAGAGCAAGAGGCTGACAGTTCATTAGCTAGTTATATGAGGAAACTGTTAACAAATAAATCTGTTTTGCAGTTTAACTCTTTTTCAGATAAGGAACAGACCAGACCGGTGGAAGCAGTCTTGGCCCCTGGGACGTTTGTGTGGCTGAAAGTGACGAAAAGGAAGAATTGGGCGAGTCCAAAGTGGGAGAGACCGTACCAGGTTCTGTTGGCAACGCCTACTGCAGTTAGAGTGGCCGAGAGGACGTCCTGGGTTCATTTGACACATTGCAAACCGGTAAAGAACTTTCAACTTGATAAAAACTTTGTGACTGATATACAACCAGACCGAGATGGCCAAAAACAAAGCGAATAGAAATTTAGATCAACCCCAGAGATGTTGCATAATCATTTTGTTGAGTGTATATTTATTGACTGTAATTGTGACAATTTTCCTCTTGTTGTGGTTTATCCTACACACAACCACACAAGTGAAAGTGGGAAGGCATGACGAAACATCTATAGACTGGCATCCAAATTTTAACACATACCTAGCCATGAAACGTGTATATGCAGAGACTATGAACATTTCAAATTGCTGGGTTTGTACAGCTATACCAACAGCATATGGAGGACTGATAATGTCCGCTGTCCCTTTGGGGATAAATGAGACTTGGGAGAATTTACTCTTCGATACAGGAACTGTGAGATCACAGGACAAAATAGCTTTATTTTTACCTGTCACACAAAAAAAGAGTTGTATGTTTTTATAAAAATGATACCCTCCAGGTGGGCTGGAGAAATTGTAACATAACCATATCTTACCGATGTTATATTAAGAATAGTAATGGCAATACTTTTTGCAATACTAATTATGACTCATATTTGAACTCATTGAAAACAACTATGAATGACATTCATAAAAATCCAGTTTTGTTTAAACAATTGTCAGTTATAGATCAGAAAATGTTTCATGCAGGGCTGATGCGTATTAGTACTAAAGTAGAAAACTGTTATTTTATTTGTGGGGAAAAAGGCATATAAATGGTTACCTGAGAATTGGTCCGGCAGTTGTTTTTTGGGTTATTTGGTTCCGGCAATAAGACATACTGCAGAATTACCTTTGGGTAAGATACGAAACGTGAGAGAAGCAGCTCGAAAACCTGAAGGTCCAGTTGAAAAACCTGTGAATCCAGTCGGGAAGATCGAAGCTGGCTGGAAAGATCATAATGCCGTGAAAGACAAAAGCAAATTGACTCGTATGGACTTAAGTGACAGTGTTATATCCTGGGCAGGAATATTCCCAGCCTATGGAGCAGTCAAATCAATCTGGGAGCTGAGGAAGTTGTCAAAACTTCTCGAAGTAATGAGTAATGCATCTTTTTCTGCCCTAGAACTGGTGACTGATGAACTGAATGCAATGAGAACTGTTGTGCTACAAAATCGAATGGCTCTTGACTTCACCCTAGCGCGAGAGGTGGTACGTGCGCGCTTATCAAAGAAGAATGCTGTGCGTATATACCAGATAACAGGCATGAAATTAATAATCACTTAGAGGTAATTTAGCAAGTATCAGCCATGACTGAATCAGGCCCAAACCCACTGATGGACTTTTTCCAGAATCTATTTGGGGGGTGGGGTTCCATCCTAATGAATATTCTGATTGCCATTTGTGTGGGTATACTCCTAATAGGAGCATGTGTTTGCTGTGGAATTCCCTGCATGAAAAGATTAATCAAAGATTTTATTGATGTATCTGTTACTGAAACTTTGTACCAAGATATTGAAATTGAAAAATTGATCTCAGATTACATTTTTTCTGAAGTATAGATTGAATGACTCACCTAGCTGAAAATCCTAAGTGGAAGAAGTTGGGAGATGAAATGACACTATGCATACTTCAAAATAGAATAAAAAGTATTAATAGGGGGGAAAATGTTAGAAAAATGTGTATTTGAATATATGGGAAATGCTAGTTTAAAAGCAAAGTAGTATATAATGCATTTTATTCTATTAATCATATAAGTAGAGAGGATTAATTCATGTTTAAATGTAAAGTAGTTTTGAAACTGCAGTGTGGCTTGAAGTAAGCTGACCTTCGACCCTGGCAGATGCTAGCTTAGCAAGTTTTAATGTTTATGCTTTTCATAAGTGATTATCTGCTGGGTCAGGAAATTAAATATGTGAAATAATGAAATCTTCTGCTCTTTCCTGCTGGGATGATTTGGCCTTGTATATGTATTACTGAGATAGCACGCAGCTGATGAGAAAGTGTAACAGAGAACAAAGATGTGTATTAAAAGACTGAATCTGATATTGTATTCGAGCTGATGTGAAACCTTGAAGAAGTAACTTTACAGAAAGACATTATGTCTGACCAGGTGGATAACAAGGCCGTATTGTTACCAGAGGAAAACTTTTTTAAAATATACAGCATCAGCAGTTTTAATGAATAGAGGACTGTAAGCTAAAGTGATGTAGATGCCCTGTGACATACCACATCAGTAAGGTGGGCACAGCTTGAATGTTAAACCTATATAAAATTGTGTGCTTCCTGTTTCATGTTAGACAAAATTCTGTACTTGTATGTTTTTTGCCTCCTGGTGTACACTAGTAAACTTTTGAATCTGAACCTCCTGTGTATTGAATTCTTGATTTTATTTAACAAGTATGAAGATGACACTACCTTAATCTGTGCTGCACAAAACATTCCCACCTCCTGCAAACAAATCAACTAGCATTCTCTGATGTTGAAAACTACCTTACCAAAGCCCAACTTATCCTCAATCCAAAGAAAACACAGCTTATGATTATAACCAGTTCTAACAAAAACACTGATAACAGTCAATTCACTATCTACTCCACAAATGCTACTCCAATCGCTCCAGTGGCACAGGCTAAGCTATTGGAAATAACAATAGACTCCCACCTAAAATTTGATAGTCATCTCAACTTAACTATTAAAAAAGTACATGCCAAACTGGGATCACTCTACCGTATCAAACCAATTCTTACCAACAACACAAGATCAGCCATTGCTCGCTCCCAACTTCTGTCCACCCTACTCTATGCATCTCCCATTCTGACTAATCTCAACAAAACTGAACTAAGCAAAATGGAAGCCTGCTATAACAGAATTGCCCACTTTGCTGCATATTGCTCATATAGAACTCATCACTGTACTGCTTTGAGACAGCTCCACTGGCTTGAACTGCCCTACCCTCCTAACTTACAATCAGCTCTGCCACTGTCATTCTATCTATTACCTCCCCAATAAGTGTCCGGCCCTCAAAAACCTAGTACAACATTACTCAGCCAAAAGGCCTCTTAGACCATCAAGCAAACTACTACTAGAAGTCACCAACAGCTACAATAGCTTTGGAGACACACTTTATAGTAGTTCAGTGGCTAAAAAATGGAACTCTCTCCCCACTAGCATAAAAAACACATCATCCAAAGCCTCCTTTAAAAACCTCATTCGGCAACATCTTAAGCAAAGTTGACAGTGCCATGATTGCTCCCCAGGCTAGTGAAAGTGGATAAGGTACACATACTAAACCTAGAGTACTTGATAATAGTTTTCACTCTTACTCACAAACACTGGCTAATCTACAATGTATGTACTGTACCTGTGTACTATGTATGTATTCTACCTATGTTCCAAATTTCAGCTGTACACCACAAATCTATCAATTACCTTTATTTTTAAATTAATATTTTTTTTGTTTGTTCTCTCCACTGTAACTGTTGATGTGCCACCTGCCACTGTAAAAACATGTCTTTTGTAATTTGTGTGTATACTGATCATGTCTAACTAAATGTATCTGTAATTTTTCTTTGTGGAGCTTTTCTCCCTGGGCCTCTGCTGAAAAAGGGCTTTTTCGGCTCAGTCAGACACCCCCAGTTAACAAATATAAAATAAATAAATAAATAAATAAAATTATGAGATCGAAGTTTTAAAACTTCGACTCATTAAAGGTCGAACCCTAATGATCGAAGTTTTAAAACTTTGAATCTTATAACGGAGATCGCTGTATAGCATGGAAAGGGAAGATTTCTCTTTTCTGCACTGTAGTGCAATCTCGGAGTTGGTATATTTAAGTAGCAGGGGATGTGGGGGGTGCAGGAGTGCTTGCTCCCCTGCTTAGAACATTTTTTTTAAACGTTTTTTTATTTTATTTTCAAAGTTCCAAGACTTTGATCATTAAAGTTCAACCTTTAATGATTCAAAGTTTTAGAACTTCGATCATATGATATAGACCCTGTGAATTGTGGAGAAATACATACAGGGGAGGAATGAGGTTTAAAGGAAGGTAGGATTTGAATGAGCTATGCAATGTTTGACTGACAGTGACTGGATAGATTATAATTGGTGTATAATGTTTGCAACTACAACTATGTCACATAGTTTGTTTTCATTTCTATAAATGTATGATTGTCCATGTCATATGTGATAATTTAATAAAGATGTTTCTTATTAAAAAAACACTCAAACTTGCTTATCTCCTAGAATACCTTACTCTACTGGATTTCTTAAATTACTCCTACCTATCCTATACAATGCTCTTCTGTCTGTAAAGTCTCAGTACAAGGCTTGTAAATTAAATGTTTGTGAGTATCAATACAAATTTTATTACACTGACTATTATTCTGTGTGTTTACTGAAACTGCATTATAAAATGTGTTATTGCAAATATTAATTGCATTAAATATGATACCTTTCAGCTTTTCTCTTCAGGCCTCCACTGAAAAAGGGCACCTGTGCTCAATAAGACTTTCCCGGTAAACAAATGTCAATAAGCAAATATCTATAAATAAATAAATGCATTTCCACCTATGGTTGTTCGATTTCTTTTATGCAAAGTAATAGCTGGAATCTTTGGTCTTATGTGAGAACTTTAGACCACTATCTGGTATGGGGCCAAGTGGAAGAGACATTGTCATCTCAGATGAAGCTGAAAAAGAAGAAGCAGCCCCAGTCTCATGCATTAATAATAGCCTCTGCAGGGAGGTGGAGGGTCAGTGTCTTCATGTTCCTTGACTGATTCAAGAAGAAATCATGGGCTGAAGTGTCTAAACCTCCTTGAGGTGAATGCATAAAATATTGAACCTCTGCAAAATCAGTCTGACTTGAAAGATTATTTCAGAACAGACTATTCTGTATTGTGACTTATTCAGCAAAGTGCATTTGTTAAATGTTGAGAAATATTATGAGAAGGTAGAGGGGTCATTTCATAGCATTTTACTTGAACTGTACTGTCCGAGAAAGTCACAAGCTGTTAATTAATCAAAACAACTTAGCAAAGGACTCAGTGATATGTAATCAATATAATATGCGATCAATAGGAGATGGCAGTTCAAAACAGAGTGCTTATACATCCTAAACAGCAGTTAGAAGGTATTTATCACCACTCCTGTCTTAGGCACAACACAAACTCAAGTTAACAAATAAAACAGTAATGGTATGCAAAACTCTATACAGAAGGTACAACACACAACCAGTCATTTACCGTTGGCAACACAGAACATGATCAGATGTCTGAATAAGGTTGCCTCAACCACAAACACACAACACAATTTCACTAAGGAATAGGCCAGGATGCGAAAATGTTAATACAAAAATAAGAAACACAAGTCAAGTGGCATTACTAGCTTAAACTTTAGATTAGCAAACATATTACTTTACAATTCCTTTGTTGCATGCACAACACAAAATATTACAATACCCCCCATTAAATTTGTGCATGAGTTATCAAACTTCAGGTAACAATAAGCTCAGTATTAAAATTAATTTTTAAATTAGCAAAAAATCTCCAGCCTTATGGATTCTTCAGTACTATGAATAGATTTCTCTAAGGGGGATAGAATGCTAATACTTCTGTAAGACTTAAATACCAAAAGAAGTTGATACAGAGCTTCTAAATGCTTCCTCAAGAAGATAGCTAATGTGCAAGCTCCACTTACAAGCAAAGCACAATAAAAACTGTGAACATTTACATTTGACTGGACTACAGAAGGACAAAGAGACACATATAAGGGGAAGGGGAACCCACTGGCCAGACAAACGGAGAATGTGCACACCAGAACAATTTGTGCAGTAACAAAGGTTCCCTGCAGTGTATGGAGCCAGTAAACAAATGTCTGTCAGCAGTTCATCACATTACTTTATGCTGGTGTGCCACTGACATACCAGGAAATCACAGTGCTATGTACAATATTCCACACATATTATAGAAAACTGCTCAGTCCAATGCACTCTGCACCCACACCAGGATATGACTCAGTTAATAAGGATAGCACACAGCCAAGAGATCCCCAGCCAGTATATCACTGAGGTGCTGGACTGTTTACAGAGGTTCAGTAGGCAATCGGCTGCAGCACACAAAATCCTGGACCGGACTACAGCTAGCTGTATAATGGAGTCCAACTGTTACTATTGAAGGTCATACTGGGCATGCTCCTACACCTAAACACACATCTGACTATACAACTGTGTTGTCCATATATGTCTTTGCATACAGACAGCTATGTACACCTTAACTGTCTCTCCCCACCCCCATCAGACAGGATTACCCTCAGCTATCTGGAGGTGGCACATATGTAATATATCTGCAACTGCTGAGTGTGACACACACACACATATATATATATATATATATATATATATATAGAGAGAGAGAGAGAGGAACATATACAAATACATCAATTATAGACAAGCAGAGATGGAGGGGAGACAGACAGAGAGAGAGAGACAGACAGAGAGAAAGAAAGACATAGAGAGAGAGAGAGAGAGAGTCACCCTGAAAGGCATAGAGTGATGTCCTGATCTAAACATTTGCACACCAATTGTAACCAGTGGCATGTGGCAGTACAAAGGTGAGCTCCATTGTGTAATAGTAGTGAGGTAAGGGTTGTAATCTTATGTCAAGGAGTAACACGTTCAAATTTAATGTCTGCTTTAGACAGGGCGAAATTTGAGTCTTGTCTTCATGATATTAGAAACAAGTTAAACTCACAAGAAAAAAGAGTCCTTGAACATAAAATGTATAAGATACAGAGAAATCTCCATGATTTTGAAAAAGGCACTGCCTATTTCAGGAGATCCAATCAGCGTTCACGTTCCAAAGCTCGTCGTCACAATGATGCTGGCTGGTTTAAAGAAAGAACTGTTAGTACTACTAACGCTAACCTGCCTGCGAGTACAGTAGTTAGACAAGATGCGGATAACATCATGAACAATGATTTTCCACCTTTGCCACCTTTGTGGATGATTTTTACTTTTCTGAACATTTTCGTCCACCAAGGATGTATGGGAGGCAACAGAAGAGAAGTTTTTCGGACCAGGAACAGCATAGGGGAGGACCCTCACGCCAATGGCGTGACAACAAAAGGACAAAATGGTATTAATTTATGTTCTAGATCTAATGTTGTAATTAATTTGTCTGGATGTCAGTTAAATGACAGTATTTATGCTGTACTGAACCATGGGTTGAAATTTGTACCTACTGTTTTACCTAAGAAATATGAGTTTAAAATAGAGTTGTTCAGATTTGTACACAAATTACATTTATGGTATCATTTTCATTGTTTATCTTCCTTGAATGCTGGTGTGGAAACTGCATTGAATGATACACATACTACTGATGATTATGTCTCAGATTTGGACACAAATGAATCTTTTGTATCCTATGAAAGTGATTTAAATGCTTATTGTGTTATAGATACGTCTAGAGTGAATACCAAGAGTACCTATATGCCCCCTTTTTTACATGAAGGTATTAAAAGTTTTCATGCGATGGTTGAATTTGAAGTTAATTTGCTGATAAATAATTTAGATTTGATACAGGTTAATTATAATTTATCTAAAAGGGAATGGTTGGAAATAGTTAATTTTTCCAAACAGAAGGAATTAATTGTTAAACCATCGGATAAAGGAAATAAAATTATAATTATGCATTACACACAATATTATAAAATGTGCTTAGATTTATTGAGTGATGATACAGTATATTGTGTAGTTACAGAAGATTTTGTTAAACAGGCTAAAAATAAGTATACATGTTTAATACAGAGAGGTTTGAGATTAGGATATTGGTTGGAAGCTGATGTTAAGAATAAATTAAATGTGGAAGATTCTGGTCCAGCTTATTTTTATTGCATACCCAAGATTCACAAAAATAGTAGTAATCCTCCGGGTAGACCTATAGTATCGGCCATTAGATACTTTCTACATAATTTGGGAGTTATCTTGCATCAAGTGTTGTTAAAGGAAGCTCAGAAACTCCCGTCTTATATTCAAGATTCTTTTGATTTTCTTCGTATAATTAAAAATGTTGTATGGGTAGATAATATGTACTGGCTGACTCTAGATGTTAAGAGTCTTTATACCAATATTAAACATGTATTTGGAATTGAAGCAGTATACAAACAGATGGGAGACTTTCCGTTAACACATTATATTTTAGATTTACTGAAGTTTTGTTTAGAAAATAATTATTTTTACTTTGATAATCAAATTTTTCATCAAATTCAAGGTACAGCAATGGGTGCACCCTTTGCACCAATGTATGCCAACATTTTTATGGGATTAGTTGAAAAAGAATGCATTTATACTAATTGTTTTTCTAAAAATTATGTAAAATTTTATTTTAGATTTATTGATGATCTAATTTTTCTATGTGAAGGGGGTAGGCATTTAGTGAATGATTTTATACAGGATATTCAAATAAATAGGTTTAATATATGTTTTGATGGTATACAGTATGGATCATCTGTTTCTTTTTTAGATATTAATCTAACAGGGTATTGCAGGACAACATGTTATCACTAGTATACATAGAAAATTTGATTTGCCAAATGACTTTTTGATGGGCACCAGTTGTCACCCCAAACATACCCTTGAAGCTTTACCGTATGGTAAATTCTTGAGAATTTCTCGGTTATGTAATGATGATAATATATGAATGAAATATTATGTACTAGGAATATGTTTGAAAAAAGACAATATGATATAAAGTTGATTGATTTAGATATCAATAAGATTTTTAATAATAGGTTTAATAAGGGGCCATTATGTATAAATACGTGTAGGAATGATATTAAGAATTATAAAGAAGTGGAAAATATATTTATGGTTTCTACTTATAATATTTGTAGTGAGAATATTAAAAAATTTATTTTACATTTCTGGAATTTCTTAAAAAATTATTTTGAATTGAAGAATTTAATTGAAAAAAAGTTAATGTTCTCTTACAAGAGGGGTAGAAATGTGAAGGATATGGTAGTGCACACTAGATTTCATAAACCTGATGAGCAATTACACTACCAAATTGTTAGTAGAGGGATGTCATCATGTGGTAAATGTAGTGGTTGCCCTTATGTAATTAATTTTTTCCCTTATATAAATAATATTGAGTATAGACCTAATGGCCAGTATAGCTGTAGAACTGAGAGAGTGATATATGCCATCAGATGTGGTTGTAATAAGTTTTATATTGGTCAAACGAAGAGAATGTTTAAGGTGAGACTATTGGAACATTTGAGGGATATTAGGGTAAAAAAATCAGAGAGCCCTTTAGCTCAGCATTTTTATGAATGTCATGATGGAAAATGTGACAGTTTAACAGCAACCATTTTAGAACAGGTTTTTATAAGTGAATTAAATGAGAATTTGATTAAGAATGCACTTTTAAAGAAAGAAACTATTTTTATTTTGAAGTATGAAACCCTAATTCCTAAGGGTTTGAATACAGATTGCTGCTGGAGAAGTGTTATTTAAATTTTGCCTGGAATGCATTCTAAGTTTGTTTGAAATGCATTTTAATTAATTTTAATGATCTAATTGTTTAATTGTTTGATTGATGTTAATAGCTGATGCTATATAAACTTTTTTGTCTGTGTTATGTGTTACTCCTTGAAGGCTTACTGTGGCCGAGGCGCTAGAGAATAAATACAGAACCATACTTGTGTACTGGCTTTGTTGTTTCATACTGTGGTGTAGCTACTTGGTTTCATTCCTGTTGTTGTTTGTAATCTTATGTCACCTGCCATGTGTGTGTGTGTGTGTGTGTGTGTGTGTGTGTGTGTGTGTGTGTGTGTGTGTGTGTGTGTGTGTGTGTGTATGTGTTTCTAGGTGAAAGCATTTTCAGGCCTTTTACACCCAGTAAACCTCCCATTGCTGTACTTTACAAGGTCTGCTGGTGTCATTCACCTTAGAAATGCCTGTGGACACTCTTCAGCCATATAAGCTCTGTGGTGCATGTGATAAGTATGTAGTACTGTAGTATATACAACTAGATAGATAGGGTTTCTAATCTCAGCACTGGTAACTGTTTGTGTATGTGTTTTGACTTTAAAGCATTTTGAGACCTTTTCCAACCAGCACACTTCCCATTGCCCTACTTTTCAAGGCCTGCTGATGTCATTTACCTTAGAAGCACCTTTGGACACTCTTCAGCTGTGTAATCTCCGTGGCTTATGCAATAAGTATGTATCACTATAGCATGTACAACTAGATAGTAAGTAGGGGGTTCTAATTTCATCACTGGCAAGTGTGTTTCGAGGTTAAAGCATTTTGAGGCCTTTTCCATCCAGTAAACTTTGCACTTCACTACTTTACAAGGCCTGCTGATGTCATTCACCTTAGAAGCACTGTCGGACCATCTGCAGGTATATAATCTCTGTGGCACATGTGATAATGACATAGCACTATAATACAGAAAACTAGGTAGGTAGGGGTTCTAATCTCAATACTGGCAACTATGATACTGTATGTATGTCTGTGTGTGTGAGAAGTATATCTCCCCTGTGTATGAGTTGGTTATACCATTTTGAGGCCCATGATGCCCCTATTGTATCATTTTACAGGGCTCTTCATATCATCCACCTTAGATCCACTATTGGACACTTTCTGGGTGTATAAGCTGACAAGGTGGCATATGTGATAAGTAGGTAGCAATATAGTACATACAACTAGATATATAGGGGTTTGAATCTCAATACAGCCAACTTTGTTTGTGTGTGAAGCATATCCCCAGTGGCTGTCATGTGTGTTGGTTATATCATCTTAAGGCCTGTTGACCTCCTCCCCATGGCATTACTTTAAAGGGTCTGATGATGTCATCCACCTTAGATGCACCATTTTAAAGACTACAGGTCATACCACTCATCTCTACAGATGTATGCAGAATGTCTAGATGTTTGCAAAATATATGTGGTCTGTGTCTCATAACAATGAGGTTTTATCTCAAATCATTGGCAAATGCATGAGAGTTGACGTCAGAAATAGTGACAGACATGTCAGCTTCAGATGTCATACCCTTCTGAAACATCATGCTGATGCAAAACCTGTTACCCTATCACTTGTCTAGGTTTGTAAGAGAAATATGTGAGAACAGTCCCTATTTTTTGGGGGGGGTTTATCCCACCATTCATGAAGGCATTCCAAAGATTAATTGCTGTAAGAGGTTGTGAGTTATGTCCCCGGCATATAATCTCCATGGCACATGCAATATGTACGTACTATTATAATGCATGCCAGTAAATAGGTAGATGTTCTAATCTGACTATTGCCAGCTGTGTTAGTGTATGTGTTTCTGTATGCATATCCCCTGTGGCTGTCTTGCCTGTGTGTATGCTATGGTTATACAATTTTGTGTGCCTGTTCCACCCTGTTAATGCCTCCATTGCCAACCTACTCAGGGCCCCTACAGATGTTATCTACCTTAGAAGCACAGTTGCACATTTTCTAATACAAAGGCACTGTGATGTGTGCAATAGTCATGTCAGTCTGCATTGTACATAATAAGATAGGTAGGTGTTCTAATCTGAAAAGTGTCAACTCTGAGTGCATGTTTGTTGCAATGCATGTCCCCATGCAGCAACATGTGTGTGTTTGAGATAGCTCTACCATGTT
Source organism: Protopterus annectens (assembly GCF_019279795.1). Classification (NCBI taxonomy): domain Eukaryota; kingdom Metazoa; phylum Chordata; order Ceratodontiformes; family Protopteridae; genus Protopterus; species Protopterus annectens. The sequence continues at coordinate 709,665,679 of NC_056751.1, read as the reverse complement.
AAGGGCCTGTTAACCCATCATTAGCAATCCTAACAGCCCCTGCAATTATCACTCACCTGAATAGTAGTGGCAGACACCGCAAAACTATATTAGCTCTATGATGCTTGTGTTATGCATATAGCACTATCATACATAAAACTAGGCAGGTAGAGGTTCTACTGTCAACAAGGGCAGATCATGAGTGGGTGTGTGGGTATATGCATGTATCTCCCCTTGCAGCAGTCTCACTGTGTTACAGCCACCAGCATATCTCTCAACCCCTCACAGAAAGACATTTGGTTAAAGCCATACATAAAAGTGGTGCAAAGGCCAAATATTGAGCACAACCTTCACATATTTCTGTGACACACATGGAAAGTAGATACCAGAACAGGTTGTGCATTTGAATGCATTTTCCAAAGGGTATGAGTTGTGACATGATAATATCCATCATTAATCTGTAATGTTAGTCTTTCATGATTTTCCACCAATTTGCCAGAAAACCACAATGTTATAACAAAAAGAAAAAATATGTGGCAAACATAAGGACATTCTGCAGAAATATATCAAGGTGAGAGGTATGGCCACTATCTGTAGCACGCTGCAGGTTGCAGTCCATATTTGGCAAGGTGTGACCTGTGACAACAACTCTAACAATACAGAGGTCCCCAGAGTGTAGGACAACAAACATTTCATAAAGTTGTCTACTAATTACATAGAACAGTTATTACACATTAGAAGCACCTTAATGTCATGACATAAGGTAAGGCTAAGGTAATGTCACACAAAGAAACTGTCATCTTAGCAAACCAAAGGATATCCTGTGTGTTGCACTTGTCATGGGTATGGTATGTCCTGCCAACTGTCATGTTAATACAAGATGTGTCCCACAGTCCACATTTGATAAGGTGGCAACCACAATCTGTGTCACCTATGTGCATGCAATATGTAGACATGTGAAGGCCCTGTGACTACCTGCTGCCCCCAGTGAACCTCAAGTATCTAGGCATGAATGCTAACTGCCACCACACACATATGTAGGTACTGCCTAAGGCTGTGTCAACTGTAAGTAGTGTACAGTCTGTCATTGAGCCACAAACTGCTGTTAACACACTGCAATGGGCTATACAGTGGGTATGGAATGGTGCCAAGGTCCTGGTCTCAAGCTGAATGCAAACAACAGAGTCAGCATACCACATGGCAAGGACATGGCCTCACTATTTTCCACATCAGCAGCAGCCCCTTAAACACACACATGCGATAACAGACTTGGGTACTCAGCATGCTAACAATGTTGCATTCAGGCAACAAGTAGTTGCAGTGGTAAGAAGCGGCTTGTATGTGGTACACCACATAGGTAAAGGGACTGCATCCAGACAAAAGGTGGACATTACCTCTGAATGGTTCTCAGTCAGTACAACAATATATTAGCAGCATGGCTGGTCTGCTATGTACCTACACAGACATCTGCAGAAACTGTAAAGGCTATGTTAACACCCACAAAGGTCATCCATGGCCCTCAACACCTGTGCATGCAGACAGTCTCTAAGTACTGCCCCAGTGGTTAGAAGTCAGGTTGTCCACAGGTATCTATGGCATGCCTAGATGGCAATCTTGTGATCAGCTCTTCAAAAGCTGCCTCATATACGAGAGTAGAACTCTGTGCACATTACTGGCATGACAAGCCTGAATCACATACGACACAGCACAAAAAGTTGATGGTGAGACAGGTTTGTCAAACAGAGGCTGCCCTGTCTCATGAATGTCCTCCCCAAACATGCCAAACACAGTACTATGCAGACCCTCATCAACTGCTTCAAGGTTGAGAGGATGGGAAATAAAAACAAACATCTGTCCCAGGGCTCCAACATGTGTCCATCAATGCCATGGCCAACATGTGCTGATCAATGATTCTGTTGGGGGTGAAATAAGGGACCCAGGTCCAATACTCTAGTAACTGCACCTGTAACAATGAACCTATGATCCTAAGGGAACAACCAGGGGACATGTATCAGGACTAGCCTGCTGTGTCAAGCAGGATGCAGGCAAGGTTACTCTGTCTGCCCCCACTGTCTTTCACACACACTGTTCCACACATACCTTGGTGATGAAAAGGTGTCCATGTTGCCATCCTGCCATCTTGAGCTTCTGTAATGGCAGCAGCTCACCACAACTTGCATACACAGACACCTGAAACAGAAACAGAATAAGGTCTGTGAGACAACAGTCAGTCAGCAGTACTAAGCAATAAAGCATCATGGCATAAAGGTACATACACTTTGGTGCATACGCATGACAATTGGCAGCAGACAGCACCTTACAGAGCATAACACTACCACAGTACAAAATGCCACTACCTGTACTAGAATCGCTCGGTGCATCAGACACATATAAGCATGTCCCTGCATTGATTTTATGGATAACAGGGACGTGGCACAAGTATCATTACATGCACAGGGTGTGGTGTGGGGTTGTCAAAGGCCTAGGCTGTGAAATACAGTTGACATCATGTGTGTGTGTCTGGAGAGGTGCTGGTCCACTGGGCCATGGAGAGGAGCTGTGTGCATCTGTCGGTGACCTGCATGTGACAGTGATGTGTGAGTGTGTGTATGCATACAGTCAAGCCATGTGCTAGCCCTACACAGAGGTATGTTGGACAGCTGTGGAACATACATGGCAGAATGTACAGTTTACCATCTCTGGCCATGAACACTGGAACTGGTTCTTGCAGGAGTGGCACTGGCACCACCATGCCTAAGGTCAGATGCGGTACTACTTCCTGATGATGACTGGTGTTTGCTGGCTATGTGTCCCTAATGGGACCACCCAGGACCACCCGTCCATGGCCTGCCATGTTATGGTGTGGAAAGCATCCTCCATTTATTAATGCTGGTGTAACTGTCACTACAGGAGTGTGAGTGTGCATGGCCACATGGGCTCTTAGCTGATGTTGTTGCTGACCTATGTCCATGTGTCCAATGCTCTACTCCTACCACATGTTTAAGCACAGACATTGCACAGTTAAGGACTGACAGTGTCTCACCCCACTGTCTATCCACTACTTCACAAAATGAAGTAAGACATCACCAATGCCATAGAGGGAGTCATGCATGCCAGGCAGTGTTGCATCCATGTACCTGAGCATCCGTCTGGTGTACTGTTCACAATGTTGTGTCTGTGCCTCTATGATGGAATGAAACATGCATTGGGTGACATGAGCTTTGACACCTCTGACAGGGGCTAAATGGGCAGCAGTCCTCCTTTGAGCACCCCTGTCAATCTGCCTGTGTGGGACCTCACCAGCACTCTGGCTATGGCTAATGTCTACAGTCTCAGATGCCATAGATGCCACACTACCCTGTTTGATGCCCCCACCCTATGACTGGCCAACATCTGTGGCTGCTGGGGACTGGGTGTGTGTAGGCATACTGACCATGTGGGAGGACATTGGGGGTGGAACTGGGATGTCAACCAATGGGACAGATTCAGTCCCCAACAACCCCACCTGTGCCTCACAATGGCCACCATCATCATCAGTGTCTGATGAGACATTGATATTAGGTTCTGAGGGAACACACTCCAACCCCCATGGTCACCTGTGAGGGGAAGACAACATGACTACATTAATTTCTGCACTATAATGTTTGATGATCCACACACACACACAAGCACACACGCACACACACACACATGCACACACACACACGCACACACACACACACACACACACACACACACACACACACACACACACATGCACACGCACACGGAGGTGCCACAAAGGTATTATACAGCCCACAACTTCTGATTGATGCTATGCACAATACACAATCACACCACAACAGACACACTCTGGACAGGTCCTCAGCAACATGCTTTGCAGTTATGTCCAGTTAATGTTGCTAGTACTATACACCTGTGAGATACATAAGAAGTTGGAGTATGTGATGGACCTTCACCTAACATACAATGCACCCATGTACACAATAGTAATGCACCCCTGTATAGCATAGTGACTACACCTATACCAAACTATGTGGGAATATCTTACAGCTCCTGAAAATATGCTACTGTGATTACCAATGTGATGCACTGCAGTGAACCACATCACAAGTGAACATGGAAGATATTGCAATATGGTTATGCTTAACAGTTGTGTGCATGGCAAACTGACAGCCCTTAACATGACTAGGGTATAGGTGACCCATAACATGATAGTTCATACTCACTGGCTACAGGCTGATGTTCCCCAGCCACACCAGACGTACCTTTGGAGTTGTGGGGAAGAGGTAGTGTCAGCACACACACATATGGCAATGGCACAGGATAATTTGCGCATTTATCAACATGTACAGTACAAGCTGTGATACCACCCAAATTGCTGACATTCACAATATGTGTGCACATGTGTGCATTACAAAACCCCAACCACAGATGTAGATTGACCTAACATATGCATACAGGTATGCAGAGTCTGCCACTATGAATGCTACAGTATTAACATGATGACCACTGGAGGTTTACCTAGATGCTCCTCAGCTGTTGACTCTGTGCCACCCACCTCCATGACATATGTACTGATGTTTTCCTGTGAGCTGGTGGATGATGTCAGGTGTGCCAGGAATTCTATTGTGGCTGAGAGTGGTGGTTGTGTAGCAGGCCCTCCACCTGTGCCAGCACAGTCCCTGACCACAGCTACAGCCCTTTGCCGTGCATGATGTATGTGATCAGTGGCACAGTGTTGGACCTGTTCATAACTCCTGTCCCAGTGGCCCACATTATTGATTGTTGCTACCATTTCTGCCCACAGGGCAGTACATTGTTGTAGGTTTTGGTGGCTCCTTCCCAACAGTACCCAGTGATGGAGTCTCAGGGCATTGATTATTGCTGAGGTTTTGGCTTTGGAGATGGGGAGGTTTCATCTTCTGTACATCCCACCTGAAAGACAGAACAGGGAAACACATCACAGGACTGCATACACTGCTCTCCATTATGTACAGACCCTGCACATCTACTATTGCAAGCACTATCCACCGCTAACCCCCACATCATACTCCCACCATCAGCACAGTATGTCTGTGGGTATCAGCAATGGGTTCCATACACTAGATCCAATTTTCACTAATTCAAAATAGTGCATGAAATGCTCAATGCAGCAAAAGTGCACTTAATCGAAAGTGCACTTACGTGAAGTTCAGTACAATGAACGGGTGTTGTACTGAACTTCCGTGCAGTACTCACGGACCTTAAGGTTAGGGCATGGGTGAAAGTCAGGGGATAGCCCATAGGGCTATCCCCTTGCCATGACCCATGCCCTAACCCTAAGGTCTGTGATGACTGCAGTGCAATGAAGGACATAGCAATGTCCTCCACTATGGTGCAATAGTCACAAACCTTAGGGTTAGGGCATGGGCTAGGGTAAAGGGATAGCTTTACTAACTATCCCTTTACCCTAACCCATGTGCTAACCCTAAGGTCCATGGCTATCGCACCATAGTGGAGGACATAGTTTGTTTTTTATGTCCTCCACTGTGCTGCTGTGTTTTCGGTGAAGTGCACTTACTCAAAAGTTCACTTTCTTTTTAAGTGAACCTTTGCAGAAGTGAAGCTTCCTATTGCAAGTTTGAAGTAGTGAACTATCATTCTTGTAATAGGAATCCATCAGCAAAATACTGCCATTACAGCATGCATTGCCCCCCTGATCCTGATGTTTCTTGCTACTTGCTGCATGTGCTATGAAATGTTGCACTGCATGTAACTGTTGCACCTATTACTGCTTGGTCATAGGCTGTCTACATGGCCTGCTGTGGTGTCAGCCTCCTACTGTATTAGTAATCCCCTGGTCTGTAGGTCCACCCCTCAGGTCTCCATCAAATTCTGGAGTATATGGCTGGGCAATGTCCTACAGTTTCCCTAGTCAGTGTGGTTGATATTGGTGTCTTGGCACCATGTAGCACCTGCCTCATGTACACGGATGGACAGCCATCTACAAACACCAAGGAACACACTGTTTGAGAGTTGGAATGGCTGTATGAACCTTCAGTCCATGCTCTCTGCCTGTCAGTGCTGCATATCTCTCCCCAAACTGGTTGTCAACTGTTAGAAAAATATGTATTCACATATATAGTATTCATATATGTATTAGTGTTATGCTTGCTGCATTAGAAGTCTAAAAGGGTTAACACATTTATTCTGCTACAGGCTTGAAAATAATTGCATGTACTTTCTGACTTTGCTTCTGGTCAGCTCAGTGAATGACCTTGTTCATACACTGAGAAACAGATGATTTTGCTAGCATTAGGAGAATAGAACAATACAGCATTCTGAAATGTTATTAGACTTAGGCAAATAACCTTGTTCATGTTGAGTGAACACTCCAGCTGTAGAGGAACTTAGGTAAGACTATAGGCTGTAATCAGTATATGCTTTGTGCTCAAAGTAGGAAAGAATCACGAATTGTAACACCGAATATGAGTGAATTGTTACAGACCGGTGGTCAGCAAGGCCACGTTGTTTTTGAGAAAACTTTCTCATGGGAATATTTATAATTGTTATATCAGTAGAAAAACTTAGTAAAAACTTGTTTTAGAACAATGCTTAGAGTTGTATTTAATTACGTCAGCTTAGAGGGCAATGGCTTATAGAACAGTATAATAATGAAGGATTTCCTGTATAATGTCAGACAAATTTCTGAACTGCATTTTTGTCTCCTTGTACAAGAATAAAGGAACCTTAACTGAACCTTGGCTGCATTGATCTTTGATTTTTCCTTTGACAAGTTGGTCCTTTGTTAACCGGAAACCTCTCAGTTATCCCGGATCAGACAGGTCTGGTGGCTTGAATCCGTACGGCAGAAGTTACCGAAACGGTTCTTCTTGTTCAAAAAGACCTCCAACTGAATTGTCGTATAAACAGAGGCCGGCCACTTTCTGATCTGCAGCTGACGGGCAGGTTTCAATTGGACTGGGGTGATCAATTGCTGAGGCTCAGGTAAGGTGATTCTACTTTTTTTCTGTTTTAGATCACGGACTTGATTGTATTTGTTCAGTCAGGATTTTTGTGTAAATCCAGGGAAAGAAAAATTGCTATCTTGTCATAGATCAGGGAAACAGAATAAGTAGGCAGGTAGTCTGAAGGGACTACAAAATCTTCGTGGTGCCACGTTAAAAACAAGAAGGGTTATGTAACATTCATAAGGTTAGGACAAAATGGGTAATAAGTGTACAAAACGACCCCAAAATCCGCCATTAACCGAAGACGCAGAATACATGCGGTCACGACGTGTCGATAACATTAAGTACCACATGAAGTGGGTTAATAAATATGAATTTGATGGTAAACTAGAAAAATCCTCACTTGTCAAACTTTTAAAACAACTTAAAACTGATTCCAAAGGGCAGGTAAAAAGACAGCGCAAATTAGGAATTCCTCAGGCACACAGGTGGATTGAGGAAGCAAACCGAAGGGAACAAATAAATAAAAATTCAAAAGCAATGTTTTTAGATAAAGAGGATAATAACTTGGTTATAGCATCAGCCCCTCCACTTCCCTTGCCAGAATATGAAGTGAGTGAACAGGCAGGTCCACCCCCACGGTACCCTGCTGTTCCATCAGGTAGAAGTGTTACAAAAGCAGAGCCGTTTGTCAGAGATCCTGTCGAGACTAGGTCTCGAACACACAATTTGAGAGGGGATATTGAGTTATATCAAATAAATAAAAATTTGCAATCTATGAGTGAAGAAGAGATATGCCCACTCATAGAAGTACCAAATCCTCAGGCAGGACAAGAAGGGCAGGACCCAACTCTTCTAGTATACAGACCGTGGACACTGGAAGATATCCGGAAAGCCACAGAGGGAATTCCCCATCCAAAAGTTAATTTTAGAAAGTTTTTAGAAGACTTGGAAGGCATGAGGTTAAGTTATCACTTAAAGGGAGAGAAAGTAGAAAAAGTAGTCAGACAAATAGTAGGTCCAGATTGGCACATGATTAGTGGCAACTGGAATCCCCGTGACGCTGTGCTTAAGCCCCTCCCTCATAGCAGCGCAGAGTTAGACAACAGAGTGAAAGGTCTAATGGACCAAATCTCTGAGAAATGGAAGCCTAGGGCAGACTGGACTTGCATTAATCAATGCATCCAACAAGAAGGTGAAACTGTTGACAGATATTTTGCTAGATTACTGGAATGTTTTAATAACCATTGTGGAATGCAGATTCCTGAAGACCAGACACAAGATTCCCCATATGAGCAGCAGTTAAAGAATGCATTTTTAAAAGGCAGTATTGCACCCATAAGCAGTTTCATTACGAAGAATATGGTATATCATCGCACAAGCAGATTACACTCACTGCTTGAATATGCTAGGCATGCCGATAGGCATTTTAATAACAAAAAGAAAAAGAAAGCCCAAGTATTTGCTGTAGATGATGGAGAAATTTATTTAGTACAGTCTGGGAAGAAGGGTAAGAAGAATGCCCAGGGAAACAAACAATCTGATCAGCAATCAGAGGACTTTGAAGGGCGAAAGAAAAGGGGTGAATGTTTCAAATGCGGTAAAAAGGGACATATGGCAAAGGATTGCAGGAAAAATAAGAAGGCAGCTATGGAGGATAAAACTGAAGAGGGTGAGGACTGACTATTATGATAGTCAAGAATCACTGGATAGGAATAACGAAGAAGGGACAAATGAGAATGTGATAGACAGAGCAGAGGATGTGTTAAGAGAAATAGAGGAAGTGCAGGAAGCTACCGATAGTGAAGAAAATGAAATATTAGACCTAGCCTTATTGAGCTTGGAGCTCTATTTGGCTGACATGAAACCAGAAGTTACAATCCTGGTAGAGGGGAGGGAAGTCAAATTTCTGTGTGACTCAGGGGCATCACGAACCCTGGTACACCCCTCCAAACTACCGGAGAATTCAGAGTCACATGATTACATATTAGTGAAAGCAGCTAATGGACAGCTGTATCGGGAGCCTCTCTTCCATAATATTGCAATAACAGATCCTGTTTCAGGATTAACCCAGAAAAGTAAAATTGTTGTTTCTGCAAAATGCCCAGTGAACCTTTTGGGCAGAGACCTTATGCAACTATTTGGCATAGCAGTAGTCCCAACCATGCAGGGTATGGAAGCACAGCGACAAATTAATACTTTTGCAGTGCAATTGGAGAGTGAAACATTTTATTGGTACAGCCAGGACTTGGTTACGACCGGTCCTGGGGCAGTAACTGGAGAGTTAATGAATGTAGCTATCAGTAAGTTCCCCTCCCTTTGCATTGACATACAACATCCGTTGCACTGTACTTTGTATCATTGTAATACACCAGGACCTGACAAAGAATATGAGCAAGAATTGTTTAAAAACCGTGCAAACAGATTAGTGTTGCGTAATCAGTACTGGGACATGAAAGGGAACAGTGTAGTTAGCTGTTGATTGCCCCAGGAGTTCTTTGCACTGTATAAATCAAATCAATTACCACATGTTAGTTTAACTAAGGACAAGAGTATGAAATGGGCAGATCTAGGAGAAAATGTCACAAAATGGGAAAAGCAGACAGAGTCAGAACTGTCAGAACAAGGAGTACAAAGACAGAAATTGAATTGGATAACACAGACACACCCAGCTGTACACTTGCAGTCAAGCGGGGACAGCTTAGAAGCACTGTTATTAGAAGAGGACGAAAAAGCTTTATTAGACATACCAGAGACTCTCTGGTCAACAGGAAAATCAGATGTAGGACTTATTCGTACAGCAGGACCAGTTACTATCATGCCAAAGTCAGCGTTTAGACCACAAAAAAGGCAGTACCCCTTAAGAAAAGATGCAGAAGCAGGTATTAAACCTATCATAGCAGCATTACTTAAGGAAGGAATACTGGTGGAATCTCCTGATTCACCATGTAACACACCCTTATTCCCGGTTAAAAAAGCAAATGGAGAATGGCGTATGGTCCAAGATTTGCAAGCTGTAAATGACGCAGTAATATCAAGGGCACCCACGGTGCCAGATCCACACACCCTATTGAATGATCTAAAGCCTCACCAAAAATATTTTTCTGTGGTAGATATTAGCAATGCGTTCTTTTCAATACCGATACACCCTGACAGCCAGTATTGGTTTGCATTTACATTTCAGGGGAAACAGTATACATATACGCAACTACCACAGGGATATTGTGAAAGTCCAACAATATTCTCTCAAGAGATGACAAGTAACTTGGCAGGGTTTACCCCACCGAAAGGTAGTCAGATTTTACTTTATGTTGATGACATCCTGCTGGCAGCCCCCACCCAGCAAGATTGTAAGGAAGACACTAGAGCATTATTGAAATTCTTAGCCGCTGAAGGACACAAAGTAAGCAAAGATAAATTGCAGCTTTGGAGAAAACAATTTAAGTACCTTGGATATGTAATATCCAAAGAGGGTAGAACATTAGATGAAGACAGAAAAATAGCAATCTTACAAGCACCAAAACGCAGAACCAAGAAGGAAATGATGTCTTTTCTTGGCACGACTAATTTTTGTCGGAGATGGATCCCAAACTATGCTTTGGAATCTGCACCGTTAACCAACCTGATTTTTAAGAAGCCTATGGCAGTGCAAGATTTGATACAATGGACACCAGAAGCAGACTTAGCTTTTTGTAAACTGAAACAGCTGATAGCATCCTCATTAGTTTTAGGATTACCAAACTATCATAAACGTTTCTTCCAAACCGTAGATTGTAAACAAGGTTATATGACGTCAGTATTGACACAACAGCATGTGGACAAGCAACGCCCCATTGCTTACTATTCATCACAAGTGGACCCAGTGGCGCGGTCTTTGCCCCACTGTGTACAAGCAGTAGTTGCAGCCGCAATGGCAGTGCAGGCTTCGGCCTCAGTAGTATTATTCCACCCTCTCACATTGAGAGTGCCTCATGCAGTCGCGATTATTTTAGTGCAAGAGAAGGTAGCATATCTTTCCCCTGCTAGGCATCTATCCTGTATGACTATCTTGTTGAGCCAACCTCACATGACAATTGAACGCTGTACAAATTTGTATTTGTCTACCTTGCTTCCAACTCCTGCAGATGGCACACCACACAGCTGCCTGCAGGTAATTGAGCAAAAGACACTGCCCAGAAAAGATCTCACGGATGTTCCTTTGGATGATGCCGAGGTGACATATTACTTGGACGGCTCATGCAGAAAGGGTCCTACAGGACGGAACCTAACAGGATATGCAGTAGTTTCTGATACTGAAATTATAGAAGCAAAACCTTTACCACATAGCTTATCTGCACAAGCAGCAGAATTGATTGCCTTGACACAAGCATGTACCTTAGCAAAGGGTAAATGTGTGAACATTTTTACAGACAGCCAGTATGCTTTTTTCTACTGTACATGTTTTTGTGCAAAAGTGGAAAAATCGAGGAATGGTGACATCTACTGGCAAACCGATTAATCATGCACATTTTATTTTAGATTTGTTAGAATCAATTCAGTTACCACAGAAAGTAGCTATTTGTAAATGCATAGCTCATACCAAGCAACAAGATAGGATTTCAAAAGGCAATGCAAGAGCTGACACAGCTGCAAAGCAAGCAGCCACAGAAGCATTTCTTTTGAATGAGGAATTACAACCTTCTGAGATTTTAGACTTAGAAATGTTGAAAACAATGCAAACACTTACTACACAGGCAGAAAAACAAAAGTGGGTAAGGCGAGGAGCACTCCTCAAGGAAGGACTGTACATCTCCAAAGAAGGAAAACCAATATTGCCATCTAATTTGTTTAGATATGCAGCTTTGTTGAGCTATGGGCAATGTCATGTCTCAACAGGGGGGATGGTACAGTTAGTCAACCGGGTATTTACTACATACGGATTTACAAACTATACAAAAAAATTTTGTTTATCATGCCACACTTGTAACAAACATCATGCACAGGGGGCGTTAAAGCCCAAGCAAGGGAGTTTCCCTACACCACCATATCCATTTCATACTATTTGTATGGATTTCATAGAATTGAGTAAATGTGAAAATAAACGTTACTGCCTTGTCATTGTAGATATGTTTTCCAAATGGGTAGAAGCCTTTCCGACTAAAAATCCAGATGCAGCTATGGTTGCAAAGGCCCTGGTTAAAGAAATTATTCCTAGATTTGGTATACCAGAAAGGATCTACAGTGACATTGGCACACATTTTGTAAATCAAACTATACAGCAACTCAGTAGATATTTTGGAATTTCTTTGAAAAACCATTGTGCATATCATCCTCAATCTTCAGGGTTGGTGGAGAGGCACAATGGGATTTTAAAGAACAAGCTTAGGAAGTTGATGTCAGGTACACAAAAGAATTGGGTGTACTGGTTGCCCCTGGCACTGTTGATAATGAGAACTGTTCCGAATGCGAAAGGATTGACCCCTTTTGAGATAATATTTGGGAGGGCATACTATACCCCTCAGTGGAAATCTCTCATGCCCACAGACCAGGAAGCAGACTGTACACTAGCAAGATATATGGGATGTATGCTGAACTCTAAACATCTTTTGCAGTCTTCTGTTTCAGGTAAAGAGCCAAATCAACCATTGGAAGCGACAGTAGCCCCAGGCGACTGGGTCTGGATGAAGATTGTCAAGCGGAAGAAGTGGACCTTGCCAAAGTGGGAGGGATCTTACCAGGTCCTCTTGTCGACACCCACGGCAATCAAGATCGGTGAGAAATCCTCTTGGATCCTTTTGACACACTGTAAACTTTGCAAAAACTTTGAGCTAGATAAAAATCTTGCTGTTTCACAGAAAGACTAAACATGACAGAATCTAGAGCAAACAGGAATGCAGAACATCCCCAGAAGAATTGCATGGTTATCCTGTTAATTGTACTGACAACAATAATCTTTTTGCTGTGGCCCATCCTTTTTTCAGCCACACCAGCTGAACTGAATAAACGTGATGAGCCGACCATAGACTGGCACCCGAACTTTAACACTTATCAGGCAATTACACGTGTATATGCTGAGACTTTTAATGTTTCAAATTGCTGGATTTGCACAGCAATACCAACAGCATACGGGGGGGTTATTAATGACTGCAGTCCCCCTAGGGGTCAATGAGACCTGGGAAAATTTGGTTTATGAGACTGTAGCTATCAAAGCACATGATAAGGTAGCACTGTATTTGCCTGTGACACAAAAGGGAATTGTATGTTTTTATAAGAATGACACAATTCAAGTGGGTTGGAGCAGGTGCAATGTGACTGTACATTACAAATGTTATACCAAAGCAAACAGAATGGATACAGTTTGTAATTTGAATTATGACTCATTTCTTGAGTCCATGCACAAGACTATTGATGAAGTGCAACATAATCCTGTTCTTTTTAAGCAACTGTCTGTAATAGATAGGAAAATGTTTCATGCAGGGCAGCCATTTCGTAGTAAAGTAACTACTAAGGTAGAGGATTGTTATTTTGTGTGTGGTAAGAAAGCATATAAATGGTTACCTGAGAATTGGTCCGGCAGTTGTTTTTTGGGGTACCTGGTTCCGGCCATATGACACACTGCAGTTTTGCCTCAGGGAAATATTCGAAATATCTGAGATGTAGCCAAGAAAGCTGTCAGAAAGCCTGAGAATTCAGTGGGATGGATCAAGGCAGGCTGGAAAGACCATCATACCATGGATACCAAGCTGACACACATGGACTTGAGTGATGCTGTCATATCATGGGCAGGCATATTACCAGCATATGGAGCGGCAAAATCGATTTGGGAACTGCGAAAACTGTCTAAACTTCTTGAAGTAATGAGTAATGCAACTTTTTCTGCTCTTGAATTGATAACTGATGAACTGAATGCTATGAGAACTGTAGTGCTCCAGAACCCTATGGCTCTCAACGTCACCCTAGCGGCGAGAGGTGGTACGTGTGCCTTAATCAAAGAAGAGTGTTGTGCATATATACCTGATTATCAACATGAGATAAATGACCACCTTGAGGTGATACAGCAAGTGTCGGCCATGACCAAACCAGGACCCAACCCACTGACGGACTTTTTCCAGAATCTGTTTGGGGGGTGGGGTACCTTCATAATGAACATATTAATAGCTGTCTGTGTGGGGATACTCCTGTTGGGAGTGTGTGCATGTTGTGGCATACCCTGCATGAAAAAACTGATTAAAGAATTGATAGACATGTCAGTATCTGAAACCTTGTATCAAAACAATGAGGTTGATAAATTGTTGGAAAATGAAATGCTTTCAGAAGTTTAAAATAAATGACTCACCTAACCGCAAATCCCAAGTGGAAGAGGTTAGGAGAAGAAACTAACTGTTTATGCTTTTGAACAGAATAAAAAGTGTTAATAGGGGGGAAATGTTAAAAAAATATGTATTCACATATATAGTATTCATATATGTATTAGTGTTATGCTTGCTGCATTAGAAGTCTAAAAGGGTTAACACATTTATTCTGTTACAGGCTTGAAAATAATTGCATGTACTTTCTGACTTTGCTTCTGGTCAGCTCAGTGAATGACCTTGTTCATACACTGAGAAACAGATGATTTTGCTAGCATTAGGAGAATAGAACAATACAGCATTCTGAAATGTTATTAGACTTAGGCAAATAACCTTGTTCGTACTGAGTGAACACGCCAGCTGTAGAGGAACTAGATAAGACTATAGGCTGTAATCAGTATATGCTTTGTGCTCAAAGTAGGAAAGAATCACGAATTGTAACACCGAATATGAGTGAATTGTTACAGACCAGTGGTCAGCAAGGCCACATTGTTTTTGAGAAAACTTTCTCATGGGAACATTTATAATTGATATATCAGTAGAAAAACTTAGTAAACATCTGTTTTAGAACAATGCTTAGAGTTGTATTTAATTATGTCAGCTTAGAGGGCAATGGCTTATAGAACAGTATAATAATGAAGGATTTCCTGTATAATGTCAGACAAATTTCTGAACTACATTTTTGTCTCCTTGTACAAGAATAAAGGAACCTTAACTGAACCTTGGCTGCATTGATCTTTGATTTTTCCTCTGACATCAACACAATCAGTACACCTCACACACCTACATAACATACACAAACATCTGCAGTGGTCCTCAACATACACATCCACAAAAAAGGGGATCTCTGAGGCAAAGACACATATGAATGCCACAGCCATAAACAGCACATAACACACATGGCCACACACCTGTGTCCCACAGCCACACAGGTGTCAGCCCATGTCAAACATGTCACACATAGGGGATGCCAATGGAGACACGCTGGTATGGCTCTGACATGGCTGTGTATGTGGATGGTCACAGTTACTGTTGTGTCAGGTGACAGACTCTACCATATTGCATATGCACTGCTGTCTCCCACCAACAGATACTGTCATGGGTCTGTCACAGTGCATGTTAGTGTGCCTGACCTGACATGTATGTCCCTGGACTATATGCAGTGAGACATGAGTGTGCACATAGGTTATGTGTCTCAGGCAGGTATGTCTGTAGCCTTAAGCAGTATTATACTGTCACCCAGAGAGATGCTGCAGTGCAATCAGGGAATGATTGCCTTTAACCTATCCACATTTCTCCTGTGATATTACAAGGGTTCCAGTACCTGTGAGTCAGGGGTGATGTAGTAAACATACCCAGATGATCTGCAAGAGATGGCCTCCATCTGTCTTTTAACGTCTTCATACGTATGGCAGTTGTTCACACCAGCCCCATAGTGACTCCATTAGTAACATTGGTAAACTTATGACTACCAACATACAATTGCCAGTGCAGCACACATTGAAAGCCATGCTGCTAAACAATAGAGGTGCAGACATGACTTTGCCCTCATTGTAAGTATTCCTAACCCTGGGAACTGCAGACAGCACCCCAGCCTTAGATGGTCAACCATCCTATCATACATGCAGAAGCCAAGTGTAGTCGGTAATGCCATGGGACATGGGGTTTCAGTATATATGAGGCACATACATACCTCTACATTGTACAGGCAGTAAGATGTACAAGGGACATTGCAGGGGCAGTTCACCATTGCCAGCACAAACCTATTCAAATCAAAGCTAGCTACTATACACCACATGTAACCAGGAAGCTCATTATGCCTATATGGACCTCATCAACTATATTCGGAGTTGGGTCTGTACCCTAATCCTGGGTCAGTTAAATAACCCTAACATACACTGTAAGACGTACCCATGCCAGCATGCAAATGGCCAGTACGCCATCATCAGTGGATGTAGGAACACCTTGGTGTGGCCAGAGGCTACCCCCACATGAGGTGAAGGTGTATTGCAGTTAACATTACACAACACGGGTTAACACTGACACATCCCTACAGTGTCATCCTCTGTGGCAAAGCAAGTGTCATGCAGTCACGTTTGCAGTCACCATCTCCCACAATACCCATCCACCTAGGGTAGTCATACATACACCTCCAACATAGAATACATCCTCCTGGGGGGTATACACACCCTCACAGGCCCCAAACTATCATCAAGGACTAGCACCAATTCACACACAAGCACACAAGTGCTATATGTGCATCTGTACAGATGCATGTAGTCAGGTATAACCAACAGGGCTACATTATCCTCTGCTAGGATATGTACACCTGTCTGGTGGACATGTGCAATATATACTGTCCAAGACCAAGTTGGGGCAGGTGCCCATTTTGGAGCAATGTCTCCTTAGCGTGTACATGAGAATGGGATCTGTCCTGCAAATCTGCACAACAAACACAGAGCCTACATTGTCTACATCCACTACACACAGTCATCTACCTACTGCACATATGCTTGCAACAGCACAGGAAGCATCTGCAGCTGCTCACTTGTGGTGCTCAGGGAAACCAGCTATACCGCTGCTGTTGGTATTGCACACCAGATGCCTGACAGAGTCAGTGTAGGTTGCACCACCTGTGTTCCCCATGAGTACATCAGGATAACCACAGTATGTCTCCCATCTCCTATATGTTGGGAGCAGGTCACCACTGCCATGTGATCGTCACAGTATACATCTGCCATGGGAGCCTATCACATCACAGGATACATCCTACATGACCCCAAGCATACCCTTGCAACACCATAAGGAACCATATTCAAAGGAGGACTGATTACTGCTGTTGTCCCATCCATTTCATAGACAACCACTGTCACCCCTTTAGAATAAGGTGGGCCACCCCTCACTCAGTCACATGATAGACCCAGCAGCCTAACTAGGCTATTCTGCAAGGCCATAGCACAGTTTTAAGTGAACCCCATTAACAAGGACATGTGCAACCTGGCCACACTCCATTACTCACACTTAGGCTTTGTATTTGGAAGGATTCATGTCTGCTATACTCAGGTGACATCAATGACACAGTCACCAAAGCCATGGACAGGGGGGTGATACTGCAAAATGCCTACCTTAAGCTGGACAAACTATGTGACAGTATAGTCCTCATGGCCATCATACATATAACATTGCCATGTATGCATCACACCATATGTTACCATAGTGGTAGCACACCAGTGCGCTGACACACTACACCTATTCTACATTGGGAAATGCACCTCATGCAGTTCACCCATAAGTAGGTGTGTAACCTGTTGTTCCATGTTTGGGCCTCTGTTATGTGTGATGTACACATCTGAGGTGTATGTAACAGCCATTAGCCTATGTCTGACCATGTCTGTGGACAACTGTATGCTGTGTGCCATCACCTGATTCCTACTGATGTAGCCATCTGCCTAGGAGGGTCTCACACAGATACATGACCATTGCCAGACACATGGCCTGAGGCCGCATACCAGGACATACAGTGTGAACCCTATGGAGAGAGTGATGTCACCACATATTATCAGAATATGAACAACATCCTAGGCACGCAGTCAGTCATGAGTGTGCTGTGGACACAAATCTTTGGCAATATGATATGTCAACACAATGTTACTTCCATTGTAAGATGAACCTTCTATATGGCCCATGTCATACATAAGGGTACATCATCACGGGGCATAAAGTATAAACATCCCCCCATCCCACCCAATGAAGACCATTAATGTATGTAATTCCCTGTTTGTCATTCACATCACACAGCACATGCAGCAGCTGGGGACATCACAGAGGTTCCCCAACAGGGAATACCAGGCCCTCACACATGTACCTCACATAGATAGGCCATAAGGCCAACTCTCTACCCAGTTTCATACATAATCCTCATGGGTGACCTCAGTGTGGCAAGCAAGGCACTCATGGACTCCACATTGCTGGGACTGCTGCACAAGTGCAAGTCATGCTCCACTCTGTTAACACACACACACACACTCAACCTGGTGTGTGACATGAAGTGGCCTTGTTGGCAGCTCAGATGTGTGTCCCACACAATCAGTCTGTAGTGGAATGGGCATCCTATTTACATTAGACAATGTAGCTATGTACACCTTTGCAGGCGTAGCCTGTAACTGGAATGTTAACAGCACATACGCCCTTGGGATAGAGCCAGTGTCCCTGTTGGATGGGAGCATCGGGTGCTGCCTTGCATACATATGGGCTAACATCTAGCCTAGGCATATGGCTGCTCAGGGCCCATAGTCTAGTAACATGATATGGCACCAAGACTAGCAGATATGGCCTGAGTGGTGTAACAGACTGTGTTGTTATGTGTCCACACCCATCACTGTCATTGACTGCTGGGTGTCCCCTATGGGCAGCATGTCAGTACCATGTCATCCAGCCTACATACAAAAAAAAGCTGAGTGGTACTACAAGTGCATGTAACATTCCAGCAACATCTGTGATACACAATAACTGAGAGCAGTACATATGTGGTGTAGTGTGTCCACCTCGTAACTGTCTGTCTTCTGCTGTACTTGGATGTTTGCAGAATGTGTACATGTGCCTCATAGATGCAGCTCACCTGCCAGATAAATGTGTATTTCTGGATACCAGTTGGACAAAATGTGATGGTTGTCCCCAGAGTTTGAGGAATGTGTCTGTGACATGGCAGACCCCTGGGAACACAGTATGGCACTTGAATATCTGGTACTGTATGCATCCACTTACACTGTATGCTCAATATGTACGCATTGCCACTGAGTCAGAGCCAGTGTCCCCTCCACTACTAGTACCTATAACCTGCTGTCCTGCTGCAGAGGGTCACCAGGTATGCTAGTCATAGGTGTCAGGCAATGAGATGCAGGTGTGGAGTACACAGTGACCTAGCCAGAGTACCTCATTAATGGTGAGGGACACCTGTACAATCTTTGAACTAGGCCTGTATGACATTCACAGATTGAGAGGGGCTCACTGGCAGTACAAGATGTCATATACCACCTGTATCCACCAGTTCTTACTGTCAGTATTGTACAACAGGCAACAAACTTACAGCCATATGTGAGCTGACCATTGCTGGGGTGATTCAGGGGCCAGAGCTGTGATCTATGTCACTGCAGACAGAGCCATAAGGGATGGCCATAGGTGCTGGACAGCAGACTAACAGCAAAATGTCAGTCCAGGCAATGTTGTTGAGACCTACATTTTAAATTTGTATTTCCTATGACTGCATCCCCCCATCTGCATTCCATTACATGCTTCATTCAGTGACATACCTGGTATAGTGCTGTACTCCTTTGAGTCAAGAAATACAGTTGTAGTATCATAATGAATCACAGTCTCTCTTCATGAATAAAGGTTCAGACCTGTTTACCATGGGCAGCAGCTTGCCTTTTGTAGGTAATGCTCATGAACAGGTGATTGCCTGTGCACCAGTCTGTGACTCCCACTTGCTAATTGTATCCAGAACAGCTGGGTTGCCTTTCCATTAGACAATGGCATGGTTACACTGTGGCATAATTAAGGCCTTCATGTAAGCCTTGCCCCTTTTACTGGCCTGTGAGGAGGACATTATCGAGGTGTTGGAGCTGCAACATCACAAAGGGTAGGTAGAAATACTGTCCACAGTTTGGATCAATGTGTTATGTCTACAGTTTTTCATGCTATGTCTGGCCACTGTTAACAGACTTTCAGATCCTGTAGCAGTGTGCTGTAGAACAATGTGTGTTGGGGTCACTAAGGAGATAGGCAGATGTGAGTGTCATACATACTTTATATCTGAAAGTGCATGCTGCTACAGCATCACATAGTGTAGGTAGGAATACTGTCCACTGTTTGGATTGATGTGTTATGTCCACAGTTTAGCATGCTATGTCTGGCCATTGTTAACAGACTTTCAGATTCTGTAGCAGTGTACTGTTGAACAATGTGTGTTGGGGTCAGTAAGGAGACAGGTAGATGTGAGTGTCATAGATCCTTTTTATATGAATATGCATGCAGCTACAGTTGACGCTGTTCTATCAGCTGTATGTGTTTGTAGGAGATGACTGTGACACATGTCCCTTTCACATGAGCACCCCCCCAACCCTTGATGCATGGATGTCATGTGGATACTATGTTCTAGGTGTTTAGGAGGTATGTTAGGTTTGTAGCAGGTAGCTGGACATACTGATGCATGTGTAGCAAGCCACAGCATCTGCATTCTGGCCAGGAGTCAGACTAGGGATTGTGAAGACATAGAGGGACAGCAAGCTGTTACTGTCAGTGAGGGTGTGGTGTCAGCTGTTGTGTCACAGCATGGCCTGGCTGAGGGTACCCCTAACAGTCCAGGTGAGACACGTGCCTCTGGTACATGTTACATAATAGTGTCATGCAGAGAATGTTAGACAACATTTAGAACACATATTCCTAATTGTTAAATGTGCCCCACTCTGTAGGACTTTAACATGCTTCTGTGGGTGGCAGTGTGTGTGGTGGAAGCAAACAGTTTTGCTGAACATTGCATGGCTCAGTTATTCCTATGTTGTATTGGCATGCATGTAATTATTGTGCCACAGACTGTGCTGTGGGACAAGACTGTGGGTGTCCAGATCTGACACAAGCTAGGAATGTAACAGATAGATGATATATAATATATTAATGATATGTATATTATATATTCATACTAATAATATATTATATATATCATGATAATATATTATCATATCATATTATGATAATATACAGTATATTATATGCTATATTACTAATAAGGTATTGTAGTATGTCAGGTGTATTTGTAAGACATATGTGCATGCATACAGTGTGTTACACATGATTGGCATGGACATGTGTGTTCAGATGGATATGACATGTGACACTAAGCTGTCTGTCACGGTTTGTAACCCCAATCTGCACTGCATTGCCAGTATGTCAGGAGACAGAATAGGTTTTATGGCAACCTGCCATAAGTAGGGGGCATCAGTGTGTTCATTCAGCAACAGTCTGTGCATTTGTCAGCTCTCCCTGATATTGTAGGCCTCCCATACATCCAGCAGTATTTGTTTGTTTGTGTACTGGTTTGTTGTCTGCATCAGAGGCCCAGGTTAGGGTTGCCACCTTTTCAAATGGCCAAAGTGTGACATTTTAGGTAAAAATGTCAGGTTTTGCAGGGCCAGACATACCCACAGTCAGTACAAAGGACAGAACTTTATTTTTTTCCTAAATAAAAGCTTATTCTTGTAGCATTGTAGTTGCTTATTCTGCTTTTTATAACATGTGGGTGTTTCAGATACAGAATAACTGTTTTATGCAACTGTTACATAAAATATAGGAAATATGTTTGTCCTAACATCTCAGGACATTTGCCATTGTTTCTATTTCTTTGCAGGACACAACTACCCAAAGAGTGTCTGTCCCTTGCAAAGTGCGAAAGGTAGTCACCCTAAACCACGTACACTGTGATTTGTCTCAGTATATAGAGGAGTAGTGTGTCATTGGAAATCAGGATATGTTTGTAAAAACAACTTTCTCTCCAGAGCTAGGTTGGCCTACTGGTGTAATGCATTATGTTGTAGTTGACAAGGTAATGGGTGGAATACTTGGCAGTGGTGTCTTTTTCCCTAATGTTACATGATTACTGTATGATATAATAACTAAAGCAGTCCTAACTGCTCAGAGCTGGTTTGGCCTAGTGGTGCATTGCTTTGACTCTAGTGCACAGTGTTCCGGGTTCAGTACTTGGTGCTGGTGTCTTTTTTCCCTAATGTTACATGGCTGTACTGAATGATATATTTCCAAAGCATTACTCACTCCCTCAGAGCTGATTTGGCCTAGTGGTCTGTTGCTCTGACTCTAGTGCACAGGGTCCTCGGTTTAAGACTTGCCAGGACTGGTTATTTTATTGCTGGGCAGAGTAGTGCCTGAATGAGATAGCATGATCAAAGCCATTTACGCGGGTTTGTGTGGTTTTGTGAGATGCGTCGCTATGCCAAGCAACACTTACGTCTGCTTAGCTTTGCTTAACACTACTTATCCCCACTTAAACTCATGCTATTTTCAAAAAAAAAGAAACAAAAAAAGGGGTGATAGGAAAGTGGTGAAATGGGGGCAAGCAAAGGGAAAAACATTATGGAATGGCAGCTAGGGATGTGCAGGACTGGTGTAGAAAAGGACCATAGCTCTCCATTTCTTGTGCAAGAACAGCAGTGCATTAAGTGGCCAGTTTGGAATTTAAAGCCTCACACCCCACAGGGATGGGTGTGGGCAACATAAATATGTTGATTAATTCATGGGTTAATTGATTGATGTCAGTGTACACGGGGGCAAAATGGAGAGCTATGTATGGGTCAAAATTGTTTTGGGGACAGACGCCCTTTTTTTTTTAAGGTGAGAGTGAGATGTTGGGGAAAGGTTTTAGGTATGTTTGGGGAGGTAAGCTGGGTAGGAGAGGTTGCTTTTGCAGACAGACATAGACAAGACAGGGGCGGTGTATGACACATGAGGGAGGTAAACACCTTGGATGAGGGGTGGTTGGGATTCAGAGGACCATGTGCCCCCAGATCGAAACAATGGGACTGAGGTCCCCACCCATGGACAGTCACCACTGCCCCTTCGTGGCCCCGAAGGTGGCTGTGCTGGAGGCTGGGTGCCAGGGCCAGTCTGCCTCTCGAAGTGCACCAGTCTGCCCTCTATCTGGTGCAGGCGGTCATTCAAATCCCACTGGATGACCCTGTGTACCATACCTCAGAACTGGTGTCAGGTGACAGGGTTCTCTCTGATGGGCACTGTCCCCTGAGGTGGTTCCACCTGAGGGTGATGCAGAACCAGAGGAGGAGGCAGCTCGAGGTTGGTTCCCAGATGTGCTGGGACCTGGTGCTGCGGCCAGTTGAGGTGGGACAGGTGGATCAGATGGGATCGGCCTACCAAAACATGCTATGGTGTTGAGGTTTATCAAAGTGTATTGGTTAGTCATGAACAAAACATTTCAATATTAGTTATAACATGCATGGGTGTTCCAATTAACCCAGAACAATAGAATTGAAAAAATTGCATATCAAATGGAACACATGCATAAATGAAATAACAGTCATTATTGCAGCAGCATGCCAGTAACAGCTGCGGCAACAGGCCACCAACACTGGAATTTGAACATGGTATGTTAGTATGCAACCATTGAAATATGTGAACAATAATACAACACAAGTCCCAACATTAGGTTTTGAACAACATACCTGTAGTATATGAATAATAATTAGTGATGCAGATAAGGATATGGGAGAGAGAAAAACAGTCTACTAACAACTGTATAGGCTATATTTTTCACAACAGTACTGCTCAATACTTTACAGGTCTGCCCCTACTTTACAGCTACCTGTGGTCTATAGCGTCTGTAGCATGTACATAACTGTTAAGCTGTGGACCTTGAATGGTATGTGGCAAAGTGTGAGTACTCTAGGTACATAACTAGAGGGGACTCATACATGTCAGGGTTACATATATGACTAACAAGGTGTACCATGCACTGATGTTGTGTGAGTGTGCTACTGGCATACTTCAACTGGATTTGTATCGGTGTCCAGGGTTATTGTCAACAGTGATCACTAGCCTTGATAGCATGACACTTAAGAGAGAGATGTATCGGGAAGAGTGTATGGTGTATATACCTATCCTGCTGTCATTTGTAGTCCTGGGGTTGGATACTAGTATATTTGTACACAGTTTATTAGTATACCCTTCATACAGCTAATACAAACATTTCTTTACCAATAAGCCCTGTGGAGAAAATATCTGTTAACACTACCTGACTGTTTCTACAAATAGTCAGGATTACTTGTGTGTAACTATAAACACATCTTAATACCAGTCCCAGGATTCAAACCATGGTCTGTGTGTGCACAAATGAACAGCATATCTATTTTTATTACACTGAGCTACTGGGCCACTGCTGTTGGCTGCTTGACTGATTTTTGCCTAAAAGTCACTTGGTTACAGTCTAACCTTGTAATATAAGTAGAGTGTCACAGAAGACTGTAGTGACAGTTGAACATACATACATGAGATTCATGCATGATAGATAAGTTAGTGAACTGTGTATTAATACTTTGAATGCAGGTTTACACATTTAACCCCTAGTAGATGAGATTATGTGTGATCTGTACAGACCATCGCAGGGTGATTTGTTGCATACCCTACCCGTATATATTTGCACATCATATATTTGCAGTCTCCACCTATTACAATCTCATACTTGCCTGCATCAGCGTACCTACATTTAGGACTACATATAGCTGAAATGCAATGGTTAACACAACACAATGCTGCAGGGAACACTCTATAATACATTACACATTATTATTCAAGGTTCAGATGTTAGTGCAGAACATATATCAAATTTCATTGTATCTTCTTTTACAGCTCCACATCTACAGTTTAGTGTAACATTTGGTTATCAGCCAAACCTCACTCAATTCATGGTCTCATAGCCATATTTGCTGTGTAGCACCTGTACAATTGTATTTCTTCAACAACAGACTAGAATAAACACAACAGCTTGTGGAAGTAATTTTTATTGTGAGTGACATGACACAGTGATTTATTACATTCAAAATTCTAAATTCAGTTGTACTGCATATGCGGTAGATGATGAATGAATGTCATGTATTACCTTCACTGCAGCAGTCTCAGTGTACTTTATTACCAAATCCGTAATATTCATATTATATATACTTATGTCATTCCTACACAGTGTTACTACAGTATTGGATTTCTTTCATCAATAGTAGCTTGTTTGCTGCCTTCATCTGTATTGTACAGTACCTGGCATTAGTCACTTATATCAATGCGGGTCTAACAACACATTTATTCAGTATACTCAGAACACTCTACCTAATGGCAGTAGACAATTGCAATTTTTTATTTATTGTACTATATATTGCAAGATAGATCTGTACTCACCACAATGTCAGTGCAGCCTCGTCAGATGCCCAGCATGGGCCTCAATGTTACAAGTCCTCTCCTCTGCATCTGTGGGGGTAAAACACCCCATTATCCATACCTGTCTATCAGATATTCACACTACAATTTCATAAATCATCAGTTGATATACTTACTAACTTCTGGGACATTCCAGGCCCAAGCATCTTGGATCCATTGGCCAAGATCACCCCCTTCCTTCGCTTCAGGTTGTCATAATGATGACAGACCTACTCACCAGTGCAGGGGATTCCAGGGCATTGGTGAGCTCACATGCCAAATGGTCTCAGGCCTCAGACTTTTATTCTGAGCCCTGGTACTAGCCTGCAGCAGTCTGTCATCATGATTCTTGACAAGGAGCTCAGCCATGACCCGGGACTCCAACATGCTTCAGCGCTGCAGCCAAAAGTGCAGTCCCTCTCCAGCAACTGTCATAGTTCCTGCACAGATCAAACTCTAACAGGTTCTGGCTGTATTCCTGCCTGTGCAGTTTAAATAAGGCTATTTTCCCACCCTTTGCCAACATTGGACCATTTTCAAAAATGCTAAGCACAGCTCAACAGTGCGCAAGGCTGCTAAACTTATTTGAGCAGTGCTTAAAGTGGCAAATGCTTAACAGTGCTTAGCGGTGTGCAAATCCACTTAGCTCAACTGAGGACTGCTTAGAAGGGGACTGCTTAGCAATGCTCAAACCGGCTAAACAGAGCTAAGCATTGCTAAGTATTGCTCAGACAGGTCCTGTTTAAGCATTGTTTAGCTTGGCTTAGCAATGCTTAGCAAAACTTAGCTAAGGGCAAACACGATTTTTCATTTAAAAATAAATAATTGAATATTAATTATTCATTATTGATACATTATTTTTAAGTGCATGTATTTTACTTTACTTGACCTCCTCCTATGTGCTTTCATTACATTACCTTGGGGTGTGACTGTACTGTATCAGACACTTGTGTTTAAATGGTGGTTTTTTACCTCATATCACCACTGCCACTGGGATTCTGCACCAGCTACACTACCCTGGTTAACAAATATCAATAACTATATATATATATATATATATATATATATATATATATATATATATATATATATATATATAAATATATATATATATATATAAAATAAAAATGAATATAAAAATGCTTTCCCATGTAAAAGCTTTGTAGTCTGTTTGGGTATTTGAACCATGCATCTACTGCATACAAAACCATGACTCAAACCACTCAGCTAACTTGGTTGTGAAAATTTCAGCCATACATTTCTGTATAGCCTCTAGATACGTTTAAGCACTGCTGAGCAAGATGCCACACCACACAAACCCACTCAGCTATGCTTAAACCTTAAAGAAAAATAAATAAAAAAAAATAACAAATACATATAATAGGGGAAATAATACTCTGACAGTCACTGTAACACACCCTCTATGTGACATTGTACTTGAAATTATTAAATAATTGTCCAAGGACACTTTCTTTATTGTTTTAGTGCCATATGGCAGTTTGAGAGTGCAAGGGGTATGTTACAGATCTGCGAGCACTGTAACAAACCCCCTAGCACTTATTCAGTATCCATGTACATGCCCCCCCCCCAGTAGCCCACCTTCATTAATATGCATGGCGTGCTACCGAGAGGGAGATGCGGACACCATTCACTCCATGTAGGAATAACACTATTCCTACATGGAGTTTGTTAAATCTGGGGGATTATGTTGGAAAATAAATGTAAATAATATTGACAAAAATAGAAAAGTGTAGTATAAAAATATTATGGGAAAGATTACTATGTGTACCTTTGGAAAAACCCTGAAGAGAAAATGTTAGGACAATAAAGGCAAGAATGCAAAGATGTAAATATGTGTTAGAATTCCAGGACTTTTTGTGGAGACTGAGAATATGAAAACTGACAGTTAAAGCAAATATGACATATAAAAAATAAGATACCATATGTAATTACTGCAAAGAACTTGAGACAATTGAACATGTATTATTAAAATGGAAAAGAACTGTAAAAGTGTGGAAAAAATGATAGATATGCATTATTTTGAAGATATAAAGATTATAAGAGACATTTGTTTGGACATTGTTGAATATGGACCCATAAAACTAAGGAATATGTATGTATATAAAACAGATAAAAACATTTACAGTTGTATGGGTTCTATGGAACCAAAAGGCAAATGAAATTATGTTTAATGAAAGACTGGATTTGGCATAAATATTGGAAAAGATAAGATTTCGGTTATGGAAAATAAAGTGGGGCTCTAACAAAATGCATGATGAGTAGAAAGGTGAAGTACTTAAAATATTGTAAATAATGTATATAGTGTAAATACTGTATGATTGTTATTTATGAATAAGTAATAAAGGACCCCTATTCTTTTTGAGAGGTGCAGTGGGATCTTTTACATCCACCTGAGCTACCATTAACTCAGGCAGATGGGACCTCCATTTAACATCTCATCAGAAGGATGACAGATGCAGGAATGTAGTATCCCTCTTACAGTGCACTGCAGAGTCAGTAGTCAATCTACCTGGTATGAGAATAGAACCCTTAACCTTCTGCACTAAAGGCAAGAGTACTACCTGTTGGGTCACTGAGTCTGCACAAATTTGTTTAATACAGTTTACATTTTGCCTTCAGTACATTTCTTGCAGCACTGAATATTAGATTTACTCACAGTTCCTGACACAATGCAAACTTACTCTGTTGTGTCCTTTGATGTTTACACAATTACTGCAATCCAGAACTGCTGACTGATGTACAAGTTACACAGTGTTGAACATTATGCCTTCTGCATGCTCACAGTTGCAGTTTATGCATTCTTTATCTTTAGAAGAGCTTCTGCAGTAGACATGTTGATTCAGACACAACTGCTTAAATACTGTGTATTGTTTAATTGTGTGTTTCAATATATGCACTATTTTTATAGTAGTTTACTTTTTGCACAATTCCAGGCTTAGGCACTCACTGTACTCCTGAAGATGTTCATAGGTAAGAAGAAGGCAATCAGTCTGGAAACCATTACAATCCTATCCAATAACTCATGTTCAAAAGTTCCTTCCAGACTCAAGTTAGGCAGTACAAGACAGACCAAGAGTGAATTTGAGGCTGCCCATCCAATGATGGAGGCAAGGGTGCTACTCTGCTAGACATGTAGCAGAAATTTGTTCCAGAAGTGGGGATACAATGGGATATGAATCTATCACACCAGCATGTCTCATTTATCTTTTGCAGAATATCTAGTTCCTTTAACCTGATATTTGAAGAAGCATTTTTTTCTGTGAAGGCGCAGAAAGGCAAATATGGTCGGATCTTTTATAGCGCAAAAGGCTAAACACGGATCCCCATGGTGTCTACGAGAATCTGATTATAGAGAGAAGGCTGGCACTCTGTCCTGATAATTAAGATTTTTGGGGCCACTGACCTTATTAGGAGCCATTTTACACATTTAAAAAAATATATGCCCAAGGGGGTATTATATTCAATAATATGTCAAATTAGATATAAGTAAATGGGGAGTAGAACCTCATTGTATCTAGATGAGATGCTTTTAAAAATTACAAGTGCCATACAGAATGTTTTCCTAACTTTACAATGGACAGATGTGATGTTTGCTCTGAGAGTGTTGATGGAGAAGTACAGAGAAGGTCAGAAGGAATTGCATTGTGTTTTTGTAGACTTAGAGAAAGCATATGACAGGGTACCTAGAGAGGAGTTGTGGTATTGCATGAGGAAGTTGGGAGTGTCAGAGAAGTATGTAAGAGTGGTACAGGATATGTACAAGGGTAGTGTGACAGCGGTGAGGTCTGTGGTGGGAGTGATGGATGCATTAAAGGTGGAGGTGGGATTACATCAAGGATCAGCTCTGAGCCCTTTCTTATTTGCAATGGTGATGGACAGGTTGACAGACAAGATCAGACAGGACTCCCCGTGGACTATGATGTTTGCAGATGACATTGTGATCTGTAGTGAGGGTAGGGAACAGGTGGAGGAGACCATGGAGAGATGGAGATATGCTCTAGAGAGAAGAGGAATGAAGGTCAGCAGGACTAAGACAGAATATATGTGTGTGAATGAGAGGGAGGATAGAGCAATGATGAGGATGGAAGGAGTAGACGTGGCGAATGTGGATGAGTTTAAGTACTTGGGATCAACAGTTCAGAATAATGGTGAATGTGGAAGAGAGGTGAAGAAGAGAGTACAGGCAGGATGGAGTGGGTGGAAAAGAGTGTCAGGAGTGATTTGTGACAGATGAGTACAAGTAAGAGTGAAAGGGAAGGTCTACAAGAGGGTAGTGAGACCAGCTATGTTATATGGGTTGGAGACAGTGGCAGTGACAAAAAGGCAGGAGTTTGAGCTGGATGTGGCAGAGTTAAAGATGTTAAGATTTGCACTGGGTGTGATGACGGTGGAGAGGATTAGGAATACGTATATTAGAGGGTCAGCCCAGGTTGAAAGGTTTAGAGACAAAGCCAGAGAGGCAAGATTACGTTGGTTTGGACATGTGCTGAGGAGGGATGCTGAGTATATTGGGAAAAGATGCTAAGGATGAAGCTACCAGGTAACAGGAAAAGAGGAAGGCCTAAGATAAGGTTTATGGATGTGGTGAGAGAGGACATGCAGGTGGTTGGTGTGACAGAGCAAGATGCAGAGGACAGGAAGAAATGGAAACAGTTGATCCGCTGTGGCAACCCCTAACGGGAACAGCCGAAAGAAGATGATGATGACAATGGCATTATACTCAAAAGATAAGGAATTATCAACAAGTGTACCTATATCTCTTTTGACAGTATCTGATTAGAGGAATGTGTCACCCATAAGGTATGGAAAAATGTTTTGCTTTCCAAAATTATCTGTACTACATTCTTTTACATTCCGTTTGAGACCATTATCATTGCAGCAATTGTTAACATGGTCTAACTCATATTGAAGGAATTGTAAGTCAGTGGAAAATCAAATGACAACTCCCAATTTACAGTCCTCTACAAACTTAGATAACCACTGGACAGCAGTATTAACCTGAAGGTCTGAGAATTAGATTTCAAATAGGAGAGGGCCAACACTGCGACCTGTGGTACAACACTGATAACCTTTTTGCTTTCAGAAGTTGCTCCTGTAACTGTAACCATATGGATTCTATTAGACAACTAGTTAGCTATCCATTGCATGATATAAGGACGTATCTTAAAATTTACAAGCCTATCAATAATGCATGCATGGAGAATAGTGTCAAAGGCCTTGTTCTGGTCAAAATATGCTGTATGTACTGCAGACCCACTATCCACAGCTTTGGTGTCTTTTTCAAATAAATTAAATGAGGTTAAAGATGAGATCCCAGGATTAACAAACTTTCAATATCCAGATTAATGAGGTCTGAGGTAATACGTTCCATATATTTACATATGAGGGTAGTGAGGCTAATTGGTCTATAGTTACCCGGGTCTGTTGCTGGCCCACCCTTATGTAATGGCATCACAATGACTGTTTTCTAGGTTACAGGAATATAACCAGTGAAGATGCTTAGAGTAAAGAGATTAAGAATGGGTTTTGCATAAAAACCTTCCTTTGCCTTGTGTCATCTATAGTGTGCACTTTAGTTGTGCTCTTTTTCTATTTCAGTACATTTCCTCAATGTAAGAAGTATTACTTCGAATTGTAAATGGGTCCTTTTTCTATTATTAGATTTTCTATGGAACATTGAAGGTACTTTTTGAGGACAGAATTTTACTTACTTATTTTACCTTGTAATTTGTTAACTGGCTAATCCCAGTAGGCCTATGGCCTATTTTCATGGGAGGCCTGAGGTGGTATTTAAACTGACTAGTGAAAAGTTGTCCAGAACACCAGGAAAATTCCCTTCTCTTTTTGATAAGTGCCATTGCATTTACATCCACCTGACCTACCTCAAAGTCAAGAAGAATGGACCTCAGTTTAATCTCTCACCCAAAGGGCAGCAGACTCAGAAATGCAGCACCCCTTAATGTAATACTGTAGTGTAAGTAATGGAAACATTAATCTGACCATCAGGTGTGGAAATGCCCCTTAATGTAATACTGTAGTGTAAGTAATGGAAACATTAATCTGACCGTCAGGTGTGGAAATGCCCCTTAATGTAATACTGTAGTGTAAGTAATGGAAACATTAATCTGACCGTCAGGTGTGGAAATGCCCCTTAATGTAATACTGTAGTGTAAGTAATGGAAACATTAATCTGACCGTCAGGTGTGGAAATGCCCCTTAATGTAATACTGTAGTGTAAGTAATGGAAACATTAATCTGACCGTCAGGTGTGTAAATGCCCCTTAATGTAATACTGTAGTGTAAGTAATGGAAACATTAATCTGACCGTCAGGTGTGGAAATGCCCCTTAATGTAATACTGTAGTGTAAGTAATGGAAACATTAATCTGACCGTCAGGTGTGTAAATGCCCCTTAATGTAATACTGTAGTGTAAGTAATGGAAACATTAATCTGACTGTCAGGTGTGGAAATGCCCCTTAATGTATTACTGTAGTGTAAGTAATGGAAACATTAATCTGACCATCAGGTGTGTAAATGCCCCTTAATGTAATACTGTAGTGTAAGTAATGGAAACATTAATCTGACCGTCAGGTGTGGAAATGCCCCTTAATGTAATACTGTAGTGTAAGTAATGGAAACATTAATCTGACCGTCAGGTGTGGAAATGCCCCTTAATGTAATACTGTAGTGTAAGTAATGGAAACATTAATCTGACCGTCAGGTGTGGAAATGCCCCTTAATGTAATACTGTAGTGTAAGTAATGGAAACATTAATCTGACTGTCAGGTGTGGAAATGCCCCTTAATGTATTACTGTAGTGTAAGTAATGGAAACATTAATCTGACCATCAGGTGTGGAAATGCCCCTTAATGTAATACTGTAGTGTAAGTAATGGAAACATTAATCTGACCGTCAGGTGTGGAAATGCCCCTTAATGTAATACTGCAGAGTAAGTAATGGAAACATTAATCTGACCGTCAGGTGTGGAAATGCCCCTTAATGTATTACTGTAGTGTAAGTAATGGAAACATTAATCTGACCGTCAGGTGTGTAAATGCCCCTTAATGTAATACTGTAGTGTAAGTAATGGAAACATTAATCTGACTGTCAGGTGTGGAAATGCCCCTTAATGTAATACTGTAGTGTAAGTAATGGAAACATTAATCTGACCGTCAGGTGTGTAAATGCCCCTTAATGTAATACTGTAGTGTAAGTAATGGAAACATTAATCTGACTGTCAGGTGTGGAAATGCCCCTTAATGTATTACTGTAGTGTAAGTAATGGAAACATTAATCTGACCATCAGGTGTGTAAATGCCCCTTAATGTAATACTGTAGTGTAAGTAATGGAAACATTAATCTGACCGTCAGGTGTGGAAATGCCCCTTAATGTAATACTGTAGTGTAAGTAATGGAAACATTAATCTGACCGTCAGGTGTGGAAATGCCCCTTAATGTAATACTGTAGTGTAAGTAATGGAAACATTAATCTGACTGTCAGGTGTGGAAATGCCCCTTAATGTAATACTGTAGTGTAAGTAATGGAAACATTAATCTGACCGTCAGGTGTGGAAATGCCCCTTAATGTAATACTGTAGTGTAAGTAATGGAAACATTAATCTGACCGTCAGGTGTGGAAATGCCCCTTAATGTAATACTGTAGTGTAAGTAATGGAAACATTACTCTGACCGTCAGGTGTGGAAATGCCCCTTAATGTAATACTGTAGTGTAAGTAATGGAAACATTAATCTGACCATCAGGTGTGGAAATGCCCCTTAATGTAATACGGTAGTGTAAGTAATGGAAACATTAATCTGACCATCAGGTGTGTAAATGCCCCTTAATGTAATACTGTAGTGTAAGTAATGGAAACATTAATCTGACCGTCAGGTGTGGAAATGCCCCTTAATGTAATACTGTAGTGTAAGTAATGGAAACATTAATCTGACCGTCAGGTGTGTAAATGCCCCTTAATGTAATACTGTAGTGTAAGTAATGGAAACATTAATCTGACCGTCAGGTGTGGAAATGCCCCTTAATGTAATACTGTAGTGTAAGTAATGGAAACATTAATCTGACCGTCAGGTGTGGAAATGCCCCTTAATGTAATACTGTAGTGTAAGTAATGGAAACATTAATCTGACCGTCAGGTGAGGAAATGCCCCTTAATGTAATACTGCAGTGTAAGTAATGGAAACATTAATCTGACCGTCAGGTGTGTAAATGCCCCTTAATGTAATACTGTAGTGTAAGTAATGGAAACATTAATCTGACCGTCAGGTGTGTAAATGCCCCTTAATGCAATACTGTAGTGTAAATAATGGAAACATTAATCTGACCGTCAGGTGTGGAAATGCCCCTTAATGTAATACTGTAGTGTAAGTAATGGAAACATTAATCTGACCATCAGGTGTGGAAATGCCCCTTAATGTATTACTGTAGTGTAAGTAATGGAAACATTAATCTGACCGTCAGGTGTGTAAATGTCCCTTAATGTAATACTGTAGTGTAAGTAATGGAAACATTAATCTGACCGTCAGGTGTGTAAATGCCCCTTAATGTAATACTGTAGTGTAAGTAATGGAAACATTAATCTGACCGTCAGGTGTGTAAATGCCCCTTAATGCAATACTGTAGTGTAAATAATGGAAACATTAATCTGACCGTCAGGTGTGGAA
Organism: Protopterus annectens; assembly: GCF_019279795.1. NCBI lineage: Eukaryota > Metazoa > Chordata > Ceratodontiformes > Protopteridae > Protopterus > Protopterus annectens. The sequence goes on along the minus strand of NC_056751.1, from coordinate 709,631,733 downwards.
ATGCCCTTTAATGTAATACTGTAGTGTAAGTAATGGAAACATTAATCTGACCATCAGGTGTGGAAATGCCCCTTAATGTATTACTGTAGTGTAAGTAATGGAAACATTAATCTGACCGTCAGGTGTGTAAATGTCCCTTAATGTAATACTGTAGTGTAAGTAATGGAAACATTAATCTGACCGTCAGGTGTGTAAATGCCCCTTAATGTAATACTGTAGTGTAAGTAATGGAAACATTAATCTGACCGTCAGGTGTGGAAATGCCCCTTAATGTAATACTGTAGTGTAAGTAATGGAAACATTAATCTGACCATCAGGTGTGTAAATGCCCCTTAATGTAATACTGTAGTGTAAATAATGGAAACATTAATCTGACCATCAGGTGTGGAAATGCCCCTTAATGTAATACTGTAGTGTAAGTAATGGAAACATTAATCTGACCATCAGGTGTGGAAATGCCCCTTAATGTATTACTGTAGTGTAAGTAATGGAAACATTAATCTGACCGTCAGGTGTGTAAATGCCCCTTAATGTAATACTGTAGTGTAAGTAATGGAAACATTAATCTGACTGTCAGGTGTGGAAATGCCCCTTAATGTAATACTGCAGTGTAAGTAATGGAAACATTAATCTGACCGTCAGGTGTGGAAATGCCCCTTAATGCAATACTGTAGTGTAAGTAATGGAAACATTAATCTGACCGTCAGGTGTGTAAATGCCCCTTAATGTAATACTGTAGTGTAAGTAATGGAAACATTAATCTGACCGTCAGGTGTGTAAATGCCCCTTAATGTATTACTGTAGTGTAAGTAATGGAAACATTAATCTGACCTTCAGGTGAGGAAATGCCCCTTAATGTAATACTGCAGTGTAAGTAATGGAAACATTAATCTGACCGTCAGGTGTGTAAATGCCCCTTAATGTAATACTGCAGTGTAAGTAATGGAAACATTAATCTGACCGTCAGGTGTGGAAATGCCCCTTAATGTAATACTGTAGTGTAAGTAATGGAAACATTAATCTGACCGTCAGGTGAGGAAATGCCCCTTAATGTAATACTGTAGTGTAAGTAATGGAAACATTAATCTGACCGTCAGATGTGGAAATGGAACCCAAACTGTTTTGATCTTCCTGTACGTATTTCTCAACTGTCCAAATTTTTACAGAATGCCCAGATTTTTTCCTCACATTTTTGGTCTGTTCCTCATAAAACTTGTGGGTTTCTGGCAAATCACCGAGGACTGAAATCATTAAATAATGGTATGCATTTGATTGTCAGACTCCATATCCTTCAGATGAATCCTGTTATTTTACCAACTTTATAAATTTATGAGCAATATTTAAAATCTGTCCCTATTTTTAGGCCGTTTTCCCCCACCATTATTTTAGGTTTTGTCCAGATTTTTTGCACTAAGAGGTTGAGTGGTATGCTCCAGCATCAAAGAAATTGTTCGACATATGTAGCTGTCAACACTGACTAGATGTATGCGTCTTTTGATCTGTTGTTCTTGACCTTTGTAATTGTGCTGCAAAACGCTTCATTAGTACAAAATTTTTGCTTTGAGCTCAGTCAGTCTGAATTATTTCCTGGATATCTGCTACTTCTGGTTGATTGTACTGAGTACTGCAGGTTTAGTTATGCTGTTGTATATGGTTTTGTTTATTTATGTATGTATGTATACATGTATGTATGTATGTATTTGACATTTGCTTACTAGGACAGTCTGTCTGGGTATCTATCCATTTTCAGCAGAGGCCTGGGGAGAAAAGCTCTAGGTACAGATCACATTTCACACCATATTACATAGAGAATTTATATCTGTAACAAACAGTAAATACAAAATTACATCTGAAACACTAATACAAAAAGTCAAATATTTACAAAAGTACAGATAAACTGTGTACAGACTCAAATATTTACATAACTGAGAGAGAGAGCGAGGGGGAACATGGTAAGTGTGATATAATTAAATAAGTTGTTGACATGAGCGTATAAGACTGTTATGGCGGTGTTTAGCTTCAGATATACTAGTGAACACAGACACAGTGCCTAAGTATTGTTCGAAGACCATTATACTGAAATCAGTAAAACTATAAGATCGTGCAAGATGAAGTTTGGTTAAATATACATTAGAGACAGATGGAGGCTGCGGGGGTGAGCTTTTTATGTAGATATATAAGAGTTTAAGGAGAGTTGGGGGGATAAAGTGATTATTGATATACTAAGAGAGATTTGATAGGAATGTTTTAATGGATAAGGGGTCAAAAGAAGATCTGACCTTTAAGTAGGACAGTAGGTGGTTATCCTGGTGTAGAGCAGGACCAGACTCATTCTTTTATTAGGTG
>NC_056751.1:709601887-709626887 GCF_019279795.1 Protopterus annectens | reverse complement strand
TCTTCAGAAAGTCGAATTTCATATGGCCGAGACCATATGGTCAACTTTCGAAAAGCCGACCATGGGGAACCGCTATCTCCATACAGTGCGAAATGGGAAAATTTCCTCTTCTGCACTGTAGTGCAATCTCGGAGTTGGTATATTTAAGTTACAGGAGGTGTGGGAGGTTTGCCCCCCCTGCTAACAGTTGAAAGGCGAGTGTTTGTTGTGTGTTATGTGTTTATTTTACATCGTCGGCTTTTCGAAAGTCGATCATATGGTGTCAGCCATATGAAAGGCGACTTTCTGAAGAGTCGACCATGTAAAGTAGATATATGGTTTACTATCGTTATTTTGAACAAAATAATGAAATGTTAAACCGAAACAAAACATTTTGAGTGTACACAATGTCACCCCAAATGATCGACACATTTGAGTTGACATTGTCAATGAAAATGTGACATGATAGCCATATAGGAGTTGATGTAAATCAAACTCCTGTATGACATATCACGTTTTTTCAGGGGGGAAGCCCCCCACAATCACCTGCTACTAATTTATTCCAACTCCGATATCACACTACAGTGGGGATATGGATGAATTTCCTATCCCTACTGTACCGCAATCTCATACATATAGTCGAACACACTTATGCAAATGCACTACTGCATTCGCATAAGTATGTTCGACTATCCAACACACTTTACATTTTGCGAATTTTCAGCAGCATAACTATCAGCAGCATGTCATTCGCAAAAATGATAGTAAACCATATATTACATATATATATATATATATATATATATATATATATATATATATATATACATACATATATATATATATATATATATATATACATACATATATATATATTATATGCATAGATAGATAGATGCATTTTTTTAATTATTGTGAATATATTTTGTTTCTTTTGGGATAGGATTTGCATTCAGCAGAGATTCAGTAGACATTGGTTGTAAAGTGGGTGCAGCATATTTTATCAAACAGCTTTGGAACAGCATTTTCTTTGTGTAAGAATGATAGGATTTACAAAATACAGAGATGTAGCTGTTCCTGTTAGGAACAAATGGATTGCTTTTTTTTTACTTGTTTTTCATTTGATGCGATGAATTTCCTGTTTCTTTGTTTGTCATGGAAAACGCCGTCCCACACTATAAAATTACGATAGCCTCTTATCTTTTCCTTTGATCGACCGTTGTTGACTTCTGTTGCCACTCGTGGCCCTCATTATGTATTTATCCCAAAGATTCTCTGTCTCACTTGAAATATTTGTTAACAAAGTTTGCTTACAACACAGGACAAATACTGGGATGGACTTCTGCCATCATATAGCTACCTTTTGCTGTACAGTTTTAAAGGGCAGGGCAAGTAAGAGGGCAGAGATTTCCCACCAAAAATAATGCAGGCTTCTGAAAGCCTTTTGATTTCTTATTGCATGCAATAAATGTAAAAAACAACAAAATCTGAAAAAGTAATCTGAATCAGGCTTTTATCAGCAGGATTTAATGAAATTAATTTTTGCAGTATAAAGCCTGTGATGTACACAAAGGGTCTCAGCCAGACCATTTTGTGTCCGGCATTCATTACCATGAAAACATAGTTTCCCACTATATGAAATAGGCTAAGATTAACTGCAAAGATTCAAAAGACTCCTTTTAAGTAAAGAAAAAAATCACTCATTCAGTGCTAGCAAATAAGATAGTCACTTGTAAAAGTCGTAGGCTAGAAAAAGAGCATATTGAAAGGTTTCTCTCTCCTTTCTATACCCTTAATGAAAACAGTGTCTTACTGTATTCTACTTTTCCCGTTTTACCTATAGCTAGCAAGCAGTCTTGTCTGGTCGTACCCGTGCTCTGAACGCATTCTCAAGTACATGACACTGACATGCAAAAAAATTTAATTTTATTATCTCATGGATGGTGACATTATGATTACATTAAATAAGAAGGGCTCTGCACATTTCTTCCAAAGAGTTTTGAATTAATGATTAATGTAGTCATGCAAATGCATGCCTGGAGCAACCTTTCCAAGGTGAGGCATACAAAACTCTTTTTCTAAGGGAATGTTACAGCAAAGAGGCCTGGCAATAACTACACAGTTGCAAAACTGATACATTACATTTTTTTAGGGGTGGCATGAAAAATATTAATTTAAGTCATGACTGTATTGATTTTTGTGTTTTACCATGCACCTGTATGGTGTTTTGTGCCAGTGGTAATCCTCTGAAAGTTTTAACGGTATCTCTATAAGTACCTATAGTTATCAAATCATGCTCCCAGTCAGCCTAAATGTCAGGGATACACAAACATTTAAAGTAAAACACAAAGTTCAATGGCAGATAAATGGCAGCACAGAAAGAATTCCACTAACAGCTTCTTCATTTATCATGAACATCGTACCAACTGGCCAACCTGATTAGTACATTATGGGATACATGACTTCTTAAAGTTATATACATGTTCACAATTATACAAGAACAGAGAAACTATACATTACTTAGCATCACTACACACACACACACACACACACACACACACACACACACACACACACACACACACACACACACACACATAAACATGCACACAGAACTTTCTCTAAAATTATGGAATACTACTGCAATTATATTGCACTACTGATTCACATGTTGTTGATGTTAAAGAAATGCTATTGACTATCCGAGAGTTTAAAGTTTTACATATGCTAGACAAACAATTTCTCATATAGCAGAAACAACTGAAGTAGACATTATTTTTAGTTGAAATACAAGACAATAGTTTAAAAAAAGAAAAATAAAATCAGTCACTTATCTGTCCATACAGCTTGATAGCTTACAGGAGTGTGACATTCACAACCACTATGAGTTTTACTAACAAATTTAAAACTGTGGTAGGAAAACAGACAATCAATTAGAACAATTATAATTTTGTCCATTTTTTATTTATGGAACAGTCTGGGCACAATCATGTACAGTCATACATTGATCAACAGAACACATTATCAGTTCACAACTTCCATCCTTGTCTTGGACAGTGGATAGTGGTAAAGACTTTGAAGGCTCAGGAACAATCTGACTGGCAAAGGACCTCATTTTACATGTCTCAAACAACTAGGAATTACTCTCAAAAATTCAACATCCCCAAGGCACCTCTGGAGATGCTGGTCATTGCCTGTATGTGTTTTCAGTTGCATGTAATTACGGCACCATTTTTGGATTGCAGCATGCATGTACCAGTACCATATTTTTTTGTAATACAACACCAACACTCTTCCACTTTCTCTCCTTCTACTTAAGCTGCACTTATTCTCATGGCTGAAGGAAAGGTAATGATTGAGTGGAATATTGTTTTTCATACTTTTTGTAAGACAGTTTTGCTAGCTGGTCATTTTGCATACATGACACATAGAGAATATTCTGGGTTCAAGTTTGGAATGTAGCACTGGTATGTCAGTCCTTATTTGCCTTCCAAGTTTTAGCTATGAAGGGCTTACTTCTCAGGTACTGTGTGTTGTAGCATTAGCTGTGAAGGACTTACTCCTGTGGCACTGTGTGGAGAAGTATTAGGTATGAAGGGCTTACTTCTGTGGTACTACGTGGTGTACCATTAGATGAGAAGGGCTTAATCCTGTGAGACAGTGTGGAGCAGTATTAGCTGTGAAGGATTTACTCCTGTGGTACGGTGTGGTGTAGCATTAGCTCTTATGGGTTTACTCCTCTGGCACTATGTGTTGTAGTATTAGTTGTGAAGGACTTCATCCGATGATACTAAGTGGAGTAGCATTAGTTGTGAAGGCTTTACTCGTGTGACACTGTGTGGAGAAGTGTTAGCTGTGAAGGGTTTACTCCTGTGGTACTATGTGGCGTAGCATTAGCTGAGATGGATGAGACTATGTGGTGTAGCATTAGCTGTGAAGGGTTTACTGTTGTGGTACTGTGTGGTGTAGCATTAGTTGTGAAGACCTCACTCCTGTGAGACTACGTGGAGTAGTTTTAGCTGTGAAGGGTTTACTGTTGTGGTACTGTGTGGTGTAGCATTAGCTGTGAGGGATTTACTCCTGTGGCACTATGTCCTGTATTATTAGTTGTGAAGGACTTACTCAGGTGACACTGTGTGGAGAAGTGTTAGCTGTGAATGGTTTACTGATGTGGTACTGTGTGGTGTACCATTAGTTGTGAAGACCTCACTCCTGTGAGACTATGTGGAGTAGTTTTAGCTGTGAAGGGTTTACTGTTGTGGTACTGTGTGGTGTAGCATTAGTTGTGAAGACCTCACTCCTGTGAGACTATGTGGAGTAGTGTTAGGTGTGAAGGGTTTACTGTTGTGGTACTGTGTGGTATAGCATTAGCTGTGAGGGGTTTACTCCTGTGGCACTATGTCCTGTATTATTAGTTGTGAAGGACTTACTCATTTGACACTGTGCGGAGAAGTGTTAGCTGTGAAGGGTTTACTCCTGTAGTACTATGTGGTGTAGCATTACCTGAGAAGGATGAGACTATGTGGAGTAGTTTTAGCTGTGAAGGGTTTACTGTTGTGGTACTGTGTGGTGTAGCATTAGCTGTGAGGGGTTTACTCCTGTGGCACTATGTCCTGTATTATTAGTTGTGAAGGACTTACTCCGATGACACTATGTGAAGAAGTATTAGCTGTGATGGGTTTACTGATGTGGTACTGTGTGGTGTACCATTAGTTGTGAAGACCTCACTCCTGTGAGACTATGTGGAGTAGTTTTAGCTGTGAAGGGTTTACTGTTGTGGTACTGTGTGGTGTAGCATTAGCTGTGAGGGGTTTACTCCTGTGGCACTATGTCCTGTATTATTAGTTGTGAAGAACTTACTCAGGTGACACTGTGTGGAGAAGTGTTAGCTGTGAAGGGTTTACTCCTGTAGTACTATGTGGTGTAGCATCAGCTGAGAAGGATGAGACTATGTGGAGTAGTTTTAGCTGTGAAGGGTTTACTGTTGTGGTACTGTGTGGTGTAGCATTAGCTGTGAAGGGCTTACTCCTGTGGTACTATGTGGTGTACCACTAGATGAGAAGGGCTTAATCCTGTGAGACAGTGTGGAGCAGTATTAGCTGTGAAGGATTTACTCCTGTGGTACGGTGTGGGGTAGCATTAGCTCTTATGGGTTTACTCCTCTGGCACTATGTGTTGAAGTATTAGTTGTGAAGGATTTCATCTGATGATATTAAGTGGAGTAGCATTAGTTGTGAATATTTTACTCCAGTGACACTGTGTAGAGAAGTGTTAGTACCACTCCTGTGGTACTATGTGGTGTAACATTAGTTGAGAAGGGTGAGACTACATGGAGTAGTTTTAGATGTGAAGGGTTTACTGCTGTGGTACTGTGTGGTGTAGCATTAGCTGTGAGGGGTTTACTCCTGTAGCACTATGTCCTGTATTATTAGTTGTGAAGGACTTACTCCGATGATACTATGTGGAGAAGTATTAGCTGTGAAGGGTTTACTGATGTGGTGCTGTGTGGTGTACCATTAGTTGTGAAGGCCTAACTCCTGTGAGACTATGTGGAGTAGTATTAGCTGTGAAGATCTTACTCCTGTGGCACTACAGCATCTTTGTAGGACATTAGAGATCTGTGAGAATCTGTTCATCTCAAAATCATTTTAGCAGTTTGGATTGCCCTCTCAGCATCTTCATTTGTTTAAGGATAATGAAGTGGTATGAATGAGTCCACAGTCATCAGCAAACTGCTGGAATCTGACTGTCACAAATTGTGTATCATTGTCTTTTACCTAGTCAATGGGTATTCTTTGTCTTGAAAACATTTTTTTTAGTTTCAATTTTATATATCTTGAAAATGTAGTCATTTTTCCTCATTTTTTTTCTGCACTGTCCCCTATGACCTTACCTCATAGCTCTGCTACTGACACCTGATCAGCCAATTCATTCCAGGTGCACAGGAACTGGCTTGGTGAGATCCATATGGCCCATTCATTCTTCCCTGGGAATCCTTGTCAGCCCTTCCATTTCTCAGCAACAGTCTAGTGGCAGCACTCCTGTTCCCCCTCAACAACTTCTCCAAGCCCACTACTGCTGTCTGCAGTGGGGAAGCATGACACCAGATTCTGTACTCTTGTTGGCTTTACTGGTGCAACAGGACAGCATAAGCTCAGTCTCCACTGGGCATCATCATTACTGTGATCCACAACATCCTAACCCAGCCCCAGGATGGGTGAGCCAGCAATGAGCACTTACTCCTTTCCTTGGCTATTTCTTATAGGCACCTGTCCCATTACTCAAATTTATGACACCTTCAGCAAAGTAAAGACTTTACACCCGCATGGCACATTGCTAGAGTTTGAATTTGCTGTGATCTGTTGGCTATCCATGATAGGTACATGCAAGAGTTATATGTCTCAAAAGTAACAGCCTACCACTACCAAGCAGTGTTTTTTTCTTCTAATTCACACAGGGTAGCTGCCATCTTTTGTCAAGGACCTTGTGGTAAAGGAATCGGTAGTAATGGGTCTCTTTTTTTAGAGAATTTATGGGTAATACAGAACTGACATTTTTGTCACGAGTTTTGCAATGTCTTTAATAATGTTTGCCCACCATACAGACATCTTTGTGAGGCCTTGGTATCCTTCCTATATTTGCTTTAACAAATCAGCTCATTGTGGTAAGGATGCAGCTGTTCTCTCTTAGTACAGCGGAAAACTATCATGTTGGGAAAGTTGTGCTCTAACAGTGTAGTACTTGATGGTCTGTATCCATCAGTTATGCTACCCCTCTCAGACATATTTGATGAATCTTTATAGCTCAGTGTCATTGTTTGTAGCTTACTTTAACTTCTCTAGCCTTTTTGTAGTCAGTGATCACATTATTATACTGCTATGCATATAAGCAGCAATATTTTCTTCTATATCTGACATTTGTAGTGGATTTCTGGATAACCTAAAATACACAAACCATGGAGCTGTAAATATTTAGTGGGATGTGGATGTGTTCCCACTAAATGGTATGCAGGGCAAACAAAATGCATGGCTAAGGTTTGTATATTAGAACATTTGGGTGATAAGGTTCGTATATTAGAAATCTGGGTGATAAGGTTCATATATTAGAACATCTGGGTGATAAGGTTCATATATTAGAACATCTGGGTGATAAGGTTCATATATTAGAACATCTGGGTGATATTAGAAATAAAAATCTGAATAGCCACATTGCTGATCACTTCCACATAGTACTTTGAGGGAAGGATGATGGCCTCTTTTTTCAGTTTTGGCTAAACCTCATATGAAGGGAGGGGGTAATTTTACACATAAATTGTTGGCATTAGAATCTAGGTTCATACTAAATTTAAGGACTTTAAATCCTAGAGGGCTGAAATTGGATAACTACTGATGGGTAATGTTTTGTATTACTTTGAGGTAGGGGTATTAAAATATATGAGCACTTTAACATTTTGTATTTAGTATTGCTGTATTTATGTGACTGCCTGGTGCAAATGAAGTTATTCCTTTGAAGGCACTTTGCCGAGGTACCAGAATGCCAGTAAAATTTGCAGTCGTATTTATGGCTCCAAGGTTTGTGTATTTTTTTGTTAAATATTTTCATGTGCGGTTATTATGTTTCTGGATGACATATCAGATACATGCACATAAATTGCTCTGGCATTGAAATGTTTCAGACTCATACGCAGTCTTTGATATTGAGATAATACTTTATCCATTTCATAGGAGTTAATTAATATAACCAATTGTTTGTGACCAGTCTGGAGTTGGAAACTCTCTAACTTCAACACATATCTAGAGAACATTTCACAGGCCCACACAGTCACAAAGTGCTCCTTCAATCTGTAATGATCTCTATTCAGCAGCAGTTAGCATTATGGAGCAAGAAGCAGCAAAGTCTTAACATTTATCCATCCATTTAGAGTAATGCTGTACTCATGTAATAGTTTCTAGCAATAGTATTCATTATCGTTGGTTTGCTAAAAACACAGTATATGAGCACTGAAGTGATCGTTTGCACTTCTTTCACCCTTCCAAAAACATGAGCTTGAGCATCTTCCCATGACCAGGATGCATCTTTCTTTAACATGCTTGTCAGTAGATGCTGCACAGAAGACAGATCTCATACAAACATGTCCAGAATCATAGTGTGTTCAAGTAATGCCCTGGAATGTTACTATGAACCAGTACCCCACCCTCACAGTTCTTCAAGTGAAGAGGAAAAAAAAAAAAGACATTCCTTCTACTGGCACACCAACCAGGTGGCCAGATGTATGACACATCCCCCACCTGCTATCACAACCATTTTCATTCCATGTCTGTGCCCTTCCCCAACCCTGTTTAACAAATGTTCCTAAAATTAAACATTTCTTCTTTTAAACAGTTGCTACAGTTTACACCTGCCTGCATGGAGTACTTCAGCACTCATGTTTTAGTTAAAAAAATCTTTTTAAACTGTAGCAAACTGTTTGCTACAAATGTAGTAAACAGTTTGGTACAGTTTTTTCCTGACTGCATGGAGTGCTACAGTGCTCATATTTTACTTTTTTTAAACTTCTTCTGTATAAGATGTAGCAAACTCTTTGCAACAAATATAGCGATTATACCCTGCATCCACAGAGCACAACAGCATTCAGGTCTTAGTTAAAACAAAAGATTTGTTTTTAATTTTAAACTATCACAAACTGCTTGTTAAAATGTAGCAAGCAGTTGCTACAATTTAGACCATACATTGAGTGCTAAAGTGCTCAAGTTTGACTGCAAATGCAATACCTGCTTTTAAAAGCTAGTACTGCATTAAAGAGCAATCAGGATTGGCTGATTATGCCTCCCCAGTACTGTGCATGGGGTAGTTGCCCCTCTCACCCTGCCCTATCTATGCTACTGAACTTGTCCAAACATTTATCAGGACTATGGCCTGGGGAAGGTCAGTTACAAAGATCAGAATCTTTACTTCTACTATTGCTCTGTCCTGATTTGAATATGCTTTAATTATACTTCTGTAACCAAGATTCTGAAACTCAGACTTTCCAAAACAGCATTTGTTTTTAGTTAGTTTCAAACCTGTATGTTTAATGGTTTGTTCTTGAATCCTGCATCTCTTTATCACACAATTATGTCATCCGTGACATCTGCAGCACCTTCATGTCTTATTTACAGGTCACTCATTTCACATTGAAATATTTCTGTTGCTGAAGTTATACCAAATGGTATTTTCTTAAAGTAAAACCATTCAATTGGAATAATGAGCATTGTTAGCTTTTGACTTTCTTTATCTAAGGATAATTGTCAAAACCTACTTGAAGTACCTGATGTAGGGAACATTTGACATCAACCAGCTTTGGTGCAATTTGTTCTATTGTAGGTAGAAAAAACTTTCTCACGTGACTGTGTTGTTTATCCTTTTAAAGTCTACACTAAGTTCATACATTGCCATTCTTTTTTTAAGACTGGGACCATTGGTGCACATTATTCAGTGTTATTGTTCTGCTTTTCCTATTATATCCACACCAGTTTCTTGCGTTCTTTTAAGTTCTGCCTCTACTTTAGGCAGTATAAAAAATGGCACTCTTCTGGGTGTGGTCACAGCATATGGGACAGGATTAGCCTTTAGCTTTTATTTTTACTGGTTCACAGTTAAGCAGACCAGCTTCACAAAACTCAGTACTAACTTTGTTTATTTTGGTAATCAGACCCATTTCAAATGCCACAGTTCTGCTAAGCAAATTATTTATGGGCAGACCATCCAGCATATAAAACCTAAAACTCAGATTGATGCCCCTTCCACACAGATATGGCTAGAAAGATACTAATTGTGTTTGAGTTTGCCTGCTGTCTGTTTTATGCAACTATGGACACTTCAAGATGCTTCCGTACAAGTAACACTTAATATCACGTTTGGGTTTCATTACCCGTATCAGTCTTAGTACTCAATGGAGTTCTGTTAATAGGGAATTTTACTTATCACTATGATTTAGTATTTGGCATAGTAGTTACTGAACATAGGAAAATGCTTTTTGAACATTTTTCTCAGTTTTGTTTGTAGTAGCCACTTCCTTAATTTTGATTTATAAATGAAAGCAAAATATCCCATCTTATATTACTTACACTCTGTAACATTTCTTTCTTATGTGATGAGAGACAGTAGTTTAGGATTTGTGTTTGCTTTAAGGCAATTCCAGACCAGTCAGTTAGAGAGCTAAGTGTCTAAAATGTTCCCATCATCCTAAGCTGTAATTGCAGGATTCCTTTGAACTGCAGCTGATTTATGATAGTTCTCAATACATACAACAAGGATAAGTGATGTTTCGTTTCTTGATCTCTTTTTAAATTCATTTTAACAGTTTGTATTTGCTTTAGCTAATGTCTTTAAGCCTTTCAGTAAATAATTCCACTGCAATTCTGACTTTTAAGTGGCCTAATTGCTGTCATTAAACCCTAGTTTCTTTCTTATGTTGTGACAATCAGGCTAGTTCAGCAGTTCAAGGCTAGTCAGCACTGTGTGTGTGTGTGTGTGTGTGTGTGTGTGTGTGTGTGTGTGTGTGTGTGTGTGTGTGTGTGTGTGTGTGCGTGTGCATGTGCGTGTGTGTGTGTGTGTGTGTGTGTGTGTGTGTGTGTGTGTGTGTGTGTGTAGTGGTGGCTGGTGACTTCAAATCAAAGGGGGGCTGCAGGAGACAGCTGAATGGGTGGGGCCAATGATACAGGATGTGGCCAACTGGAAAGGGGTGGAGCTATGCTAAAAACCACAAGAACTGGGACTTTAATTAAATACGCTGCCCTGGGTGCCAAACCATCATTATGAGAGTCCAATCAAGACAAAATGAAGTGTAAAAGAAAAAAAATATTTCAATGCATTGCCTACATGACAACTTACTTAATATCTAGATGAAAACAAAAAGGTTGTGAGGCATGAAAAAATAAATTACTTTTTAAATGCATTGCTGGAATGCCAGTCAAAATCAAGTATAAAAAACAAGCAGTACTCAACTCAAACCACTTCTCTTTGCACACCACCACTTTCCTCCTCTGAACATTACTACTTTACTTATTATTCTCTACTCACCTGCAATTTCACCTACCTGAGCAATCAGCAATCTACTGATTGTTCATCCTGAGCTGTTCCACTATCTTGTCTCTACCCGCTCCGTTCGCCCTGCGGGCTCATTCCGCTCCCCTACCCTACCCCCAAATTCCACCCACCCCACTGCCCATAGATTTATCTCTCCAGTAAACTCCTCCCCTCTGTATTCACACCAATTACTGGCCTTCTCACCCTTCTCCACTCCTCCCATCAATTATAGGCCACTCCCTACACTTACTTCCTCCTATCCTCCCACTAATTAAAACCACTCCACACACACATCAAACTACACTTACACCCCTGCTTTCTCTCTCTCTCTCTTTTACCCTACTTACACTAAACTTCCCATACTTCCCTATCTTTCATACTTAACCCATTACATTATGTATTCTCCACTCCTTCACACACTACAAATCCCTTTAATCACCCTCTTAATTCTAATTCCACTGTACTTTACTACCTCCTATACTTCCTCTCCTCTTCCCCCCTCTTTTCTGTCCCACCGTTCAACTCCCATTCCACCTTCAAACCCTGCCACAACTCACTTCCATACCATATCATCCTCTTTACAACAGCCCAATCCTCTCCACTACTTTAAACCAAATATCTTACCCACCTCTACAAAGCATTACTTCCCTAAAGCTCTGATCTACTGTGCACAACAGTCTAAAGGCAAGCTAAATCTCCTACTGTCTCCCTTTTTCTTCCACCTATTTCTATCAGGTGATATCCACCCAATCCCTGGACCTAGCACCACTAACAATCTCATCCCCCCAAAACGTGCCAAAACCACTAATCTTAAAAGCCTAAAAATAGTTACTCTCAACACCCAAAGTCTAAGAAATAAATCCACTCTTTTCCATGCCTGGCTTCACCACAACCTTCCAGACATTGTAGCCATCTCTGAGACTTGGCTAAAATCCACCATCTCTGACTCAGAAATCCTACCCCCTGGCTTTCAAGCCCTTCGATCTGATCGCTTAAACAGAAAAGGTGGAGGAGTAGCCTTGATATTATCCAATATACTCCCCATTATTCCATATCCAAACCCCATTCCACAGTTTTACAATGCAGAACTAGTCATAGGTTTACTACAAATGAATATTCACAAAAATATCTGCTTTATATCCCTTTATATTCCCCCAGGTAACAGTACTACCACCCTTGAAGAAATCCTCCAATGAGCCTCAACTAATATTAACCTAGAGACCTACATCTTAGGAGATGTTAATATAGATTGGAACAAAATTAATAACCATAACCCAGCCATAGCTATCAATCTTTTCAACTTTACTCAATTAACCAACTCTATCACTAGACCCAACAAGATCAATCCTCCAGGATCTACACTTGACTGGATCCTAGCTACCCACCCTAACAACATCCTGGACTCTGGAATCCTCCCCGACTCTTTCAGTGACCACCAGCCTGTCTTCATCCACCGAGCAACCCAGTCTCCTCCCCTCCAGCACCAATACCTACATACACACAACCTAACAAACTTCAATCCTCTAACCTTCTCTAATACACTTAAACAAACTAACTGGAACAATCTAAAGACTTTACCACTCGACAGCGCCATCGAGGCCTTTAACTCTACTTTCCTAAATGTACTTAATTCCCATGCACCACCTCGAACTATAAGAATCAAATCCAAATCCGCATCATGGTTAACTAGGGAAACCAAAAAACTCATGCAACAGAGAGATAAATGCTGGAAATGATCTCAGCACAATAAACAACCAGAGACCCTAATTCAATATAAGCAACTCCGCAACCTTACTAAAAGACATATATCCAAAGACAAAAAAATCCTATTTTATGACTCTCCAAGCCAACCACTCTAAAAAAAACCAAAAATTCAGGAAGTCCATTAATTCACTTCTCAACCCAGGCACCAAAAATAATCCCTGCCCTGACACTACCAAGTCCGACCCAGAAATTGCCATTCTTTTCAACTCCTCCTTTATTAATTCTATAGCTGAACTAAATAAGTCCTTCCCTAATAACCCATACTCACAGTTCAGTCACTCTACCTCAGCCTCCAAACCCAACCCTCCCCCCACTTTTCAACTCAATCCAGTCTCTACCTCATATATAAAAAAACTTCTCAGCAAACTGAAACCTTGCTCTAATGCCCCAGATAACATTCCATCTAAATTCTTACAAATTGCCGCAGATGGAATCGCCCTCCCCATTAGCATCCTAATCAACAGATCCATACAGGAATCATACGTCCCCAAGCTGTGGCATGCTGCCTTTATACACCCTCTCCATTAAGGAGGTATAAATGACAATACCTCAAACTTTCGCCCCATAGCCATCCTCTCCCCAATTTCTAAAATATTGGAAAAATGCGTTCATGTTCAGCTAATGCTTTTCCTTACCGAAAACCACCTCCTCTCTCACACCCAACATGGCTTCCGTCCTGGCCATAACACTATAACTGCTCTACTTTCATTCCTAGATATAGTCAATCGTGCCCGTGACTCTGGTAAAATAGTATCAACAGTCCTACTAGATCTCTCTAAGGCTTTCGACACTGTCTCCCATTCTCATCTCCTTAGCCACCTAGCTAACCTCAACCTCTCACACAATACACTATCCTAGTTCTCAAGTTATCTTTCCAATAGATCTCAAGCTGTAAAATGGAGGAAAGGCAGCTCTAACTTCCTTCCTACCCCCATTGGAGTTCCCCAAGGTTCCATTCTTGGCCCCTTGCTTTTCAACATCTTTATCAACGACTTGCACTCTGCCATCCCAAACACCAAAATTGTACAATACTGACTCCATTTTAATCTACTGTGCCACCAACCTCCCTGAACTTCTAGCATACATCCAAACTGCCTTCTCCACCACTGAGAACTGGATGCTCCAAAACCACCTAGCTCTAAATGCTAACAAATCCAAAATACTACTCTTCCCCCCCCCCTCAAAATCCTTCCCTCTTGACAAACAGTCCTTCCAAATTAGAAGCCACAATAAATCAACCATAGAAATTGTTCCCTATGCCAAACTCCTTGGGGTCACCATAGATGAAAACCTAAAATTTGACATACAAATTCATCTCAACATCAAGAAAACACATCAAAAACTAGGCCTATTATATAGAAACATCCACTATCTCTCTCCTTCTTCTACTCAAACCCTCGCAACTACCTATCTTCTTCCATCACTATTATATGGTGCCCCTCTATTAACCAACTTATCTGCCTCCATCTCCTCAAAAATGGAAAGTTGTTATAATAAAATTTCAAAATTCGCCATCAAAGCCAAACACTTCTCCCACCATTGCTCTTCACTCCTCTCACTAAACTGGCTAGAACTTCCCAACCTTCTAGACTACCACCAACTTACCACTGCCCACAGGCTATTATTTAACCCCTCTAAATGTCCTGCGCTATCCAACATCCTACAACCATACACCCCTAACAGGCCACTTAGATCTGCTCACCTAAACCTACTCACTATCCACAAACCAAAGCGACCTGCCGGGCAGTACCTCCTATCTTTTTCCTTAGCCAAAAAGTGGAATTCTCTCTCTCCTTCTTTACGAATGACAGAAAATTCTGACAACTTCAAAACTCTACTCCATTCCTACTTGTTCTCTAGGTGGAAGTGCAACTGCACTTTTCCCACCTAAACGTTTACTCCACACACACTATTTCTATACTCTTTCCTACTACCATCAACTTTGTTCCTGGATTTACTTTCTGTCTACTGTTGTCATGTGTATATATGTATGTATTGTAAATAGTTTGCTCTCCCTTTATTCCCCTCCCTAACATTTATGCTTGTTCTACTACTCTGCCATAACAAGACTCAGACTCTATGTAACCTTTGTAACCATCCATGTCAATATATGACTCCTATGTTAACATATGACTCATATGTCAATATGTCAATACACGACTCATATGTTTATGTAAATACTATACCTCTTAATGTCTCTATTTCACAATCTACCTGTATTCTTATCACTTAGGCTGACTGTTGCATCTTCATGTATCTGTATCTTTGAACCGAATTTAATTTTATCTTTTGTATTTTCTTTTGTTTTATCTTTTATATTATTATGTAATGTGGAGCTTTTCTCCCCGGGCCTCCACTGAAAATGGGCTCCTGAGCCCAGTGGACCTCCCCGGTCATCAAACTGAAATAAATAAATAAATAAATAAATTATAATTTATATTCAGCTTTATAAAAGTACCAAGTAACATGTTGAAAATAGCAATCTCTGTGATACCCCCACTTGTAAAAATTTTTCTTATCCAAAAAAGA
The DNA here is from genome assembly GCF_019279795.1 of Protopterus annectens. NCBI lineage: Eukaryota > Metazoa > Chordata > Ceratodontiformes > Protopteridae > Protopterus > Protopterus annectens. The sequence continues at coordinate 709,611,548 of NC_056751.1, read as the reverse complement.
CCTGCTGCCTAACAACAACTATCTACTTGTTTCATGGGGAAAACATGATCAAAGTAAAAAAATGAAAAGCAAACAAGAAACAAGCTCAAGATACATTTCTAAAAGAATTACTGCACAGGTTATGGACTACACATGATAGATTGGTATTCTGTTTAGTTTACGGGTAAAACCTGCAAAGGTGACTGCAAGTCTCTAACAAATGTAATGAGGTTCTGAAAATACTGCAATCCTGTCCTTTATTACAAATACTGTCATATGCATTTCAATACCTAAGGCTTATATGCTATCTAGTTACGTAAATATCTGCATGGCAACAACAAAAAGGCTTTCAACATTAGTAATTCTTTAACAGTATGCTTATTAAAGCTTACTTGCATCTTACAATCTCAGACAAGCTTACCTGATGGTTATTAAAGCATTGCTAATTAAACACAGACCAACAGGCACTGCAACAACATGCATTTTCTGACTAAAAAGAAGCATAAATCAACAGTATAAAAATATGACAGAAAACCAGAATATTCTGCAAAACCAAGGAGAGATGAAAAGCCACTGTAGTACTTGTGTCTACCTTGGATGGGGGGATACTCTGCACACTTACACTGCATAACTGCTCCTTGCCTTGCTTGGACACATCCAAAGTCACTACATGAGGTAGTGGGATGGAACAAGTATGTCACAATTTGGAAAGTTTCTGGCTGAGTGTGATGGCCCTGACACATTTGTCATACCTCTCAACTTCAGAGCAAGAAATCTGTACAAAGCCATAAATAGAAGTGGGACAAAGGCCCAAAAATAAGGACAATTTTAAATATTGCTATTATTAACCTAGAATGTTAATAGAATTGTATGTGTTGCATTAGTATGAATTTTCTGAAGGGTATGAAATCTGAAACTCAAATGTCTGTCATCATTTTCTAACTTCAACCTTTAATGATTTGCTACTAATTTGCCAGAATACCACAGTTTTATAAAAAAATGGACCAATAATGTAATGCAAAAATATAAAATAGCCACACAATACAGCTGGGAACCTGTCAAAGAAGGGACACTTTTTAATATTAGTACTGTTAACTTCAGCAGCTGACAAAATAAGAGAATCTGCATGCATTTGTGAAATTAAAAGTAATCTATAACTCTGATCATTACAATTACTTATTAATTTTAAACCCTCCATGATTGCTTCCAACTTTGCCATTTTACAGAGGGATTATTAGGGGAAGAGCAACACTTTGAGCCAATATCAAGGACAGTTGAGAGGTTTGGATATACCCAATTCCACATACCTCTCGACCTCTTAATGCAGGAAATCTGGACAAGGCCAAATATATTGGGGGAACATACAAACAGTACTAAAAATTGCTCTTGTATAAACTTAGACAGTTAACAGAATAACAGGTCTTGCTTTAGCATGCATTTTTTGAAGGGTATGAAGTCTGAAACTCAATGTCTGTCATTATTTAGTGACTTCATTCCTAAATGATTTGCTAGAAAACCACAAATTTTATGAGGAACAAACCAAAAATAAGAAGCAAAAAATCTATTCATTCTGCAAAAATCTGGACAGTTGAGAGGTATAGTTCAGCCGGGGCTGTCTTTGAGTTTTGTCGAATGGGGCCTTCCCCTGCAGCCATTCCAATGTCCCATTATTTGGCTATTTCACCCCATTTACCATAAACACTGTAATGTGCATACTGCTTTACTTCTACGATGATTTGGATTTCATTTAAACATTTTATTTTACATTTTACAGCACAAACACTAATAAACAACTTCTAAACAAAGAAATGTAGTCTCACAATGAAAACAGACTTAGCATTAAAACTTCTCTACCCTTGAAACTCGCATTAATTGAAACAGCATTGAAACCCACATTCAAAGAAAATACATCTGGCCAGTGGCAGATAAAGATTAACTTTGGGCTGTTTTCAAATCATAGGCCCTTTGCACAGGAAGCATACATGTGTTCTTTGATACACCTTCCTGATCATATTAAATTATATTCCTTGTATAATACAGTACAGTTGTTAGAGGGTGTTTTAAATTTATTGTTTTGAATATTTTTCCAGTAAACAATGAAACAAAGTACATGCACCAATAGTGACAAAACTGCCCAATCCAGAACATTTCCATCATAAAAGTCTACTCAAACTTCTACAATCCACCAGTATCAGTAAATATGCACAATCTCTGCAGAAGTAAAAGTCATCTAAACAATTCCACATTAGAGATCTGTAACTAATGAAGAGGTTGCTGCTAGCAAACAACTTTATATTTCATTAAAGTGCATGTTGCCTTTGAGGAATAAATTGCCTATGTTACATTAAAAAAAGATAAGCTATTAATATTGAATAGGGAATGGATGGCAAACTGATAACAGGTTCATAGTTACTAGGTATCTCCGCCAAAGAGGACATTCTCAGGACTGCAACATCCACCCCCTTTTAAAGTACAACAGAGTAGAGTATCAGCAATGTATCTACGTACTGTGGGTGTAGAACCCACAGCCTTCTGCATCAAAAGCAAGCACACTACCTGTTTTGCTATTAACACAAGCAGATTCAGCAAAAACAGCACTAAACTTCTCTTCCCTTGAAGCTCTCAGCTCCTTGTAAAATCCATTCAACACTCAACTGTATCTCTCAACTTTGCAGCACAAGAAATCTGGAAAAAGCCAAAGCCCAAAAACCAGGGACACATTTTAAACATTGCCTGTATAATCTTGCAAAGTTGCTAGAATAAAATGCTATGTTACCACTGTGCATTTCACTGCCAAGATTTGAACCCAGGACCCTGTGCACTACAGTCAGAGCAACTTACCATTATGCCAAACCAACTGCTTCTTGAATCATGGGAAGGCTGAAATTAAATGGCTATCATTTAGTGAATTCAGCACTCAACCTCTTAGCACAAAACACCTGGACAAAGCCAATAATGGGGGAATACAGCCCCCAAACATATTCAGTGAATTCAGTTCTCACCGTAGCTCTCAACCTCTTAGCACAAAAAAAAACCCAGACAAAGCCAATAATGGGGGAATACAGCCCCAAAAATAGGGACAAATTTCAAATATTGATCTTATAAACTTAGAAAATTGCTAGAATAAAAGGTTTTGTGTTACCAAGTACTTTGTGAAGAATATGAAGTCTGAAATTCAAATGCCTGTCATTATTTAGTGAATTAAATAAAAAAAAACACAGATTTTATGAGGAACAGAACAGAGCAAAAATGTGAGGCAAACATTTGAGCAGTTTTCACAAGTGATGGTGGGTAGGGAATTCAGGCTCTTGCTACCTGCACCCAAAGTGCAGGGTTTGATCCTCAGTTATTCTTTAACTGCTACTGTTGCCTGAGTCTCTCTAGCCACCAGGTATATTTATCTGGGCATTTTGTACAGAGACACACACACACACACACACACACACACACACACACACACACACACACCGTCTCATTTCGTAAACTTACCGAGGGCTATCTCTGTTGAAGAATTAAGTCCCAGCCCCATTGCAGATCCCTTGCTTTGTACTCCCATGATAAGAAAGGAAAACATTCCCGCAAGAGCAGGCTGGATATCCAGCCTGCAGACGTTGCAGTCCGGTCACCTTCCAGTCTATCCGGTTGTAACCGCATAGACTTCTGGGCATTTATGTAATCTGCTGCCTTCTGCCTAATCTGAACTGCTCTTAAACCAGTCCAGATTCTGCATGCCTTCATGTGTAGTTCTGGGAATGCTCGCACGCATGCACAGAGTCCATTCCGGTAGTCTTTTTTTTATTTTCTTTTTTTGTTATTTTCATTTTCAGCTAGGGGGCTGCAGTACTGTGTGTGTGTGTGTGTGTGTGTGTGTGTGTGTGTGTGTGTGTGTGTGTGTGTGTGTGTGTGTGTGTGTGTGTGTGTGTGTGTGTGTGTGTGTGTGTATGTGTGCATGTTGCCACAACATAATCTATGAATCAGAAGGCATGGGATCTTTCAGGCTGGGGTTAAGAGTCTATTGTCATAAACATAGATTCAATCCCTCTCTGCTCCCACTGAACAGAGGTACTGAATGGTATATTTTCTCATCACATAGTGTTTTTCTAGATACACCCAATTCAATAGCTCTCAGTTGACACTGTTTTTGCAGAATGTCCCTGAGTTTGCCTCATAGCTTTGCTCTTTCCCTTATGATTTTCTAGTAAATCACTGATAATTACGGTCCGTCTGTATACAATAATTTGAGACATCAGAGTTTTATACTTCTTATCATAGAGAAAAGCATTGTTGATGCAAAATCTGTTACTCTAGTAACATTCTAAGCGAATTAGAGTCATATTTAACAGTTGTTCTGGGGCCCTTTTCCCCTCCCTTCACTATTTTGGCTTGATTCTTGCTAAAATAAATTGAGAGCTGTGTCCAAATTTCACATACGCTAAAACTAAATAAACAGAGGTAAATGTAGCACTACTAAATGAGAACAGCCTAAATGATAAAGTGAGTAACCTTGAGGCTTTTCTTTATCTAAAAGGCCTTGAAGTTTTCAAAGCCATCAAGACCTCTTTTTGAAGATGTATTATGTCCACACAGAAAACAAGTTTTACCACACTCTACTGTTACACACCTAATGGATTGGATAGTACTGAGATTGTGACGATCACAAAAGATATATCAAACCTAGAGTGCTGGATATGTGTTTAGGACCTGAATTACTAAGTCTCATAATTCTCCTTGATAACAAGTACAAATTTATAGATCAATAGTACATTCCATCTGAGTCGATACGTGAGCATGAGAAATGTTTATCAATCCTCAGATTTTAAAAATCAGGGCTAAAACAATTATAAATGGAGAGTTCAACTTACCACAAAATTGACTGAATAAATTATTCTTTCATTAATACTAATTACTACTTGACTTCTTCTTCTTTCGGCTTTTTCCCAGTTAGGGGTCGCCACAGTGGAACACCTGTCCGCTCATGATTGGCAGTGGAGTTTTACAGTGTCGAGTTGCCAGCCCGGCACCCAACCTTCCACAGAAGGCACACACACACACACACACACACACACACACCTAGGGCCAATTTAGAGTGTCCAATCCACCTACAGCATGTCTTTGGGATGTGGGAGAAAACCAGAGCACCCGGAGGAAACCCACGTGACCACAGGGAAGACTTGCAGACTCTGCACAGAAGGCACCCCAGTCAAGGATCGAACCCAAGAACCTCTTGCTGTGAGGTGACAACACTAACAGCTGCACCACCGTGGCGGCCCACTAATTACTGCTTGACTATGTAAATAAATAACATACAACAAAGAGTAAAGAGCCCATCTAAAAGTGACCATATCCTTGATATAGTAAGAACCAGAAAGACACGTAACAGTAACTGGGCTTTAACGGTAAAAAGTTTAATATTCAAGAAGGCATAAAACACTAAGCGTTTTATGGTAAATAAGACTTCATCAGAGTGCAAAACAATTATTTATTGTGTAGTCCTTAAACAGTATTACAAAACCAATCAGGTCCCACAAACAATTAAAAATAATCTTGATCTTAAAGACATAAGACCTCTGAAAATATTTTTAACATTTCTAACCTTACAATAGGCAAGTAGTGGAACATTACCAAATTTTTTTCTTTAGCTCGTGTGAGAAGGTCAGATCCCAGGTTCCCCTCAATATTGCTGCAAAATAATATGCAACATTGTTATACGGTACCACCACATACCTTTTCATGTTGAAAATTGTCTTTTTTGCATTATTATTGTTGTTAACCTGGGAGAGTAACTGTCCCGAATATGTGTCCCTCATAGTACCAGACAAAATAGAGGTGTACTTCATCTTTCTGTCCTTAATAATTTCTTTTTTGAGATCTTCAAGCAAAGGGATGGGGTATCATCTGTCACTAAATATTTCAATTAAGTTGTCTAATTCATTAAATAATACCACATCCTCACTTACCATTCTAGAAAGTCACACCATCTGCCCTTTTACTACATTCCTTTTTTGGAAAAAAGGACAATTACTGTTGAAGTGCTAAAAATAATTAGAATAAGTTACCTTCCTATAGTTGGTAGACAAAGTGTCTCACATTTCTAGTGTCCTTCATAATAGTCATGTCAAGATAGTTAATCTTGTTAAAATCAAAATGGTAAGTTCTTCTTTGTTCTTCTTTCGGCTTTTCCCAGTTAGGGGTCACCACAGCGGAACTCCGGCCCGCTAATGATTGGCAGTAGATTTTTATGGTGCCGAGGTGTCAGCTTGACGCCCAACCTTCAACGAAGGCACTCCCATTCTACGCATGTATTTCGAACACCACTCGACCGTGGGGAGGACATGCAGACTCCACACAGAAGGCCCTCCCCACACACTAGCTGAGAATCGAATGGGAGAACCTCTTGGCAAATAAAAATGGTAAGTAAAATACAAAATTCAGCAGTGTTGTTAATGTATGTAATAAACTCTAATAAAGTAGGAATATTCCCTTTCCAAAAAATCAAACTATCATCTAAAAACCTACCTAAATATATAATCAAAAATGGGGAATTAAAAACAAATTGTTTCCCATTCAGCCAAAACAAGATTTGCATAAGAGTGTGTACATTTTGCCCCATAACCACCCCTGTAATGTGGTGAAAATATTCCCCTCAAAATATACAACGCTGTTGTGCAAAATCAAATCCATAAATTCATTAACCATCAATAAATCGTTGTTAGTGAGAAGTTTGTCACCACTCAATAGCTCAAGAAACCACTTAAAACCTATAGTGTTAGGTATTACAGAAAACAAATTTTCCACATCACTTCCCACAAAAATAATATCATTCTCAAAAGGTGTGTTGCTAACCTCTTCGAACAGGTGCCAAGAATCCTCTAATATATGTTTAAAACCATTCAGCACATATTTACATGTGCAATCAATGTAAGCTACTATCTGTTCAGTTTTTGATTTTCTGCCAGATACTGTTTTTCTCAAGGGTGGATTAATGGAAATCTAATGGATTTTTGGCAGTCCAAAAATTGATGGAATCACAAGCTTTTCCACATTAACAAAATCAAATAATTGATCAGAAAGAATTCCTTGCAACACCATGTCAAATAAAACATAATCAATTTTAACATAAGCAACATCGCCTTCATTCTTCGATACCATATTATTCTCATCATCAGAAATGCTAAGCATCTTGCTGGAGTAAAGCCGCATAATCCATAATACCAACTGCCCTCCCTTATTGGGTTTCATAACCCTAATATTTTTGTCACCCTTGAGGTCCTTTATGACTTTTCTTTCATGTGTGCTTGAATTATCTACAAAATCGTTCTGCCGAGAGAGAAAAGTTCCTAGAACCTAGAATGGTCTTCACAAATCCTCTCAAAAAAAAATGGCGAAATATGGATTAGCAAGGGGTATAAATAAACTTTTTCTTTTACAGTCAATAATCACTTCATTGGACTGTTCATTACCAAACAGTAACTTTAAGAAAAGTTTCATAGTAAAAAGTTTCAAATGTAATAACAATAGAATCAAGTCAGTTTTAAAACTTAGGAGAAAAGAAAAAACTATACTCGATAAAGAAAAATGTCCGTCATCAATGTTGATATTGCTAAGACTATATATATAAAAGTCAGTTAATGTATCCAGTACTGTGTGTTCACTTTTATCTCCTCTCGTTCTTTCCTTTTCTTTTCCTCTGCCTTCTGCTTTTGTCCACACCAAAGTAATACTTAGGCCAGTTATTCCAGCCTGCTAATCTTTCTGATCACCTCATCTCATCCAAGGCTAAAAAATTAAAATTGCACTCACTATTAGGTTCATAGATTAGTACTAAGCTAACAGCCCTTGCAAGCCATTTTAAGCCTAGCCATTTATCCCTTGTGAGACTCAAACCCTGCTCCTTGTGTTTGTAAGGCAAACACATTAACTATTAGGCCACCCTCCCAACCAACGTCTGGTGTGTTAGTAACCTCCAAGGCTTCAGAGATGTTGTAAAGTGATGGATGTTTTCTCACCCTTGGCCTGGAGTACTTGCACTTATTGATGTAATCATGTTTATCCGTCAGAACATTTTTATACTTCCTTTCCTTACTCTGAGTTACTGATTCGTCAGCTCTCCTAAACACATCACTATAGTCATGAGTGTATTTAGAAAACAACAAATCACTCTGGACACTGTCATTTAACATTTTTATCTCATTGTCTAACTTAGTTAACTTACAGTTATTGTCCTTGATAATGAGTCTCATAAACTCAAAACCCATGTTGTCAAATAAATCAAGCAGTTTCTTATGCAAAACTGAATTTTCCTCAAGCCCCACAGGAAACTTCCACACTCATAGACCTTTAGGAACCAAGCAAATTGAGGTATTCCATTAGGTATGCATTGTCAGTCTGCAAACCATGATACTCATGCAACAATCATTCAAATGACTTTAGCTGCATTGCTAGAGTGCCCAAATACAGAACATCTTCACTTTGATCAAACCATATCTTGTTCCCCAATAACCATGCTTCTAAGTTAGCAACACCCAAAGTGGCTTTCTCATGTCTAGCCATTTTTGGTCAATCAAATGAGTTGTGCTGCATAAAAATCCTGCATCTCCTGCATAGAACATGCCACTGAACCATCATTTGGAACTCCTACTCTGTCTGTAACCATATGGAAAAGTGACGATTGATAAGCCGGTGCATACTTAGATAGTTCCTGTTTAAGGATGGTATGATCTCCAGGCAATGCATCAGAAGCATCGCCCATAGATGAAACCTCAGGAACCATCATGTAAAATAAAAAAATGATAACCAAACAACCAAAACAGGTAGTAAACTAAGAACCACAAAGACACTGAATGGGAATTGGGCTTCAACAGTTCAGTGGTAAAAGGTTTAATACCCAAAAAAGCATAAAACACTAAGCGCTTTCATTTTTATGGTAAATAAGACTTCATCACAGTGCTAAAACAATTATTAATTGTGTAGTCCCTAAACAGTATTACATAACCAATCAGGTCCTGCAAACAATTAAAAATAAAATAAAATGAAATAAAAATATGAAATAATTAATATACCTACTTATTAAACACACACCAGTTCATAAATTTAAAAAATAAAAATTAATGTATGATAAAACTAAATTAATTTCAAAAAACCTTTGAGCAAAAAACTGTCACATTGTCACTGCCCTATCTTTTAAAACATTAACTAGAGCCACAGCATCTCAACCCTGGTTCTACACAGGCATTATGCCTTATTTTCCAAAGCAATTCCTTCATCTCACGCTTCTATCAAAATCACCCCCATTGTCACTATATACAACCCAGTCAATGGCAAAAAATATACTTATCAAAATCACTACATCTTTGCATGTGTCTATATAAAATCATTCCTAATATTATCTTTACAAATATCACGAAGGTGTTCATAAATCCTCTCCTTTAATTTTCTTGTGGTCTTTCCTACATAAAAAGTGCTGGCCCACCTCTGGGCTCCATGTTACCTATTTGATGTTATCCCCTACCTAGTAAATTTCACCAGTAATAATGTCACTTCCAAAATAAGAAAAAGAATTTAGTGGTTTCGCTCAGAAGGCTTTTAGCTATAAAGTGCCAAGGAGCTTTATCATGCTGTCATGGGTTTGATTCCCCCCACTTCTACTTGCAAACTGTGAGACTCAAGAGTAAGTGATTTATAA
>NC_056751.1:709581887-709596887 GCF_019279795.1 Protopterus annectens | reverse complement strand
TGTGATCCAAGTGGATCAATTTCAGGCATGTTACAGAGAAAAAATGAACACAATTTATAAATAACCTTACAAATGAGTAATTCACATAGCAGCAGTGGTGGCTGGTGACTTCAAATCAAAGGGGGGCTGCAGGAGACAGCTGAATGGGTGAGGTCAATGGGAAGGGGTGAGACCAACTAGAATGGGGAGGAGCTATGCTCAAAACCACAAAAACTGTAACTTTAATTAAATATGCTGCCCTGGGTGCCAAACCCTCATTATGAGAGTCCAATCAAGACAAAATGAAGTGTAGAAGAAAAAAAAAATATTTCAATGCTTTGGCTGCAAGACAGCTTACTTAATATCTAGATAGAAACAAAAATGTTGCGAGGCATGAAAAAATAAATTACTTTTTAAATGCATTACTGGAATGCCAGTCAGAATCAAGTATAAGAAAAACAAGCAGCACTCAACTCAAACCACTACTCCTTGCACTGCAGTTCTAATTGTAATTTATATTCAGCTTTATTAAAGTACCAAGTAACATGCTGAAAGCAGCAATCTCTGTGATACCCCCCACTTGTAAAAATGTTTCTTATCCAATAAAGTCCTGCTGCCTGACAACTATTTACATGTTTCATGGGGAAAACATGATCAAAGTAAAAAATGAAAAGCAAACAAGAAACAAGCTCAAGATACATTGCTTAAAGGATTACTGTACAGGTAATGGACCCCACTCTGTTTGGTTTACAGGTAAAGCCTGCAAAGATGACTGCAAGTCTCCAACAAATGTAATGAGCTTCTTAAAATAATGTAATCCTGTCCTTTATTACAAATACTGTCATATGCATTTCAGTACCAAAAGCTTATACATTATCTAGTTATGTAAGTATTCTCTGCATGGCAACAACAGAAAGGCTTTCAATGTTGGCAATTATTTAACAGTATGCTTATTAAAGCTTATTTGCATCTTACAATCTCAGACAAGCTTAACTGATGGTCATTAAAGCATTGCTACTTAAACACAGAGCAACAGGCATTTTCTGAGTAATAATAAGCATAAATCAACAGTATAAAAATATGACAGAAACCAGAACATTCTGCAAAATCAAGGACAGAATAAAAGTAGCATTTGTGTCTACCTTGGATGGGGGGATACTCTGCACATTTAAACTGCATAACTGCTCCTTGCCTTGCTTGGACACATCCAGAGTCATTACATAGGGGAGTGGGGTGCAACAAGTATGTCACAATTTGAAATGTCTCTAGCTGACTTTGATGGCCCTGACACATTTGTCATACCTCTCAACCTCAGAACAAGAGATATGGACAGAGCCATACATAGAAGTGGGACAAAGGCCCAAAACTAAGTACAATTTTTAAATATTGCTCTTATAAAACTTAGAAAGATAATAGAATGAATTTTCTGAAAGGTATGAAATCTGAAACTCAAATATCTGTCATTATTTTCTAACTTCAGTCTTTAATGATTTGCCACTAATTTGCCAAAAAAACACAATTTTATAAAAAATGGACCAAAAATGTTATGCAAAAATATAAAATAGCTGGGAATCTGTCAATGAAGGGACACTTTTTTAATTTTAGTATTGGTAACTTGAGCAGCTGACAAAATAAAAGAATCTACATGCATTTCTGAAATAAAAGTAATCTATAATTCTGATTATTACAGTTATTTCTTAATTGTAAGCCCTCCATGTTTTCTTCCAAAAATGCCATTTTGCGGTGGGATTATTAGAGGAAGAGCAACATTTTGAGCCAAAATCGGGGACAATTGAGAGTTTTGGATATGCGGTGGTGGTGCTGTGGTAGCGTTGTCGTCTCACAATTAGATGTTGCCCATTCGATTCTCAGTTAGAGCGTCTTCTGTGTGACGACATGCATGAGTGGGCGTTCCTTCATTGAAGGTTGTGCATTAGGCCCGGCATGCCAGCGCGTAAAAATTCTACTGCCAATCATTAGCGGACCGGAGTTCCGCTGTTGCGAGCCCTAACTGGGATAAGCCGAAAAATGCATTGGATATGCCTAATTCTATAAAGCTATTTATTTGCATGTACCTCTCAACCTGTTAATGCATGAAATCTGGACAAGGCCAAATATACTGGGGGAACATATAAACAGTACTATAAATTGTATAAACTGAGCCAATTGATAGAATAACAGGTCTTGCTTTAGCATGCATTTTTCTGAAGGTTTTGAAGTCTGAAACTCAGTGTCTGTCATTATTTAGTGACTTAATTCCTAAATTATTTGCCAGAAAACCACACATTTTATGAGGAACAAACCAAAAATAATAAGCAAAAATCTATTCATTCTGTGAAAATCTGGACAGTTGAGAGGTATAGTTCAGCCGGGGCTGTCTTTGAGTTTGCTGCCCTTCCCCCTCACAAAATCATGGTCGAATGGAGCCTACCCCCTGCAGCTATTCCAATGAACCATTACTTGGCTATTTCACCCCATTTACCATAAACACTAATGTGCATGCTTTACTTCTTCGATGATTTGGACTTCATTTGAAAGTTTTATTTTGCATTTTACAGCACAAACACTAAGACATCTGGTAAATAAAGCAATGCAATCTCACAATGAAAACAGACTTGGCATTAAAACTTCTCTGCCCGTGAAACTCACATTCATTGAAACAGCATTGAAACCATTCAAAGAAAATACATTTTGCCAGTGGCAGATAAAAATTAACTTTGGGCTATTTTCAAATCATAGGCCCCTTGCACATGAAACATAAACATGGTCTTTGATACACCTTCCTGATTGTATTAAATGATATTCCTTGTACAATATAGTACAGTTGTTAGAGGGCGGTTTAAATTTGTTTTGAATATTTTTCCAGTAAACAATGAAACAAAATGCATGCACCAATAATGACAAAATTGCCCAATTCAGAATATTTTTCTAGTAAAGAATGAAACAAAATGCATGCTCCAATAACAACAAAACTGCCCAATTCAGAACATTTCTATCATAAAAGTCTACTCAAACTTCTACAGTCCACCAGTATCAGTAAATATGCACAATCTCTGAAGAAGTAAAAGTCATCTAAATAATTCCACATTAAATAAATCTGTAACTAATGAAGAGGTTGCTACTAGCAAACAACTTTATATTTCATTGTTTCATCTACAAATAAAGTGCCTGTTGCCCTCGAGGAATAAATTGCCTAAGTTGCATAAAAAACAATAAGCTAGTAATATTGCAATAGAGAATGGATGGCAAACTGATAACAGGTTCATAGTTACTAGGTATCTTCACCAAAAAGGACTGCAGCATCCACTCCTTTTACAACACATTTCAGCAATACATCTATCTACTGTGGGAGTAGAACTCATAACCTTCTGCATCAGAAGCAAATACACTACCTACTGTGCTATTAACAATGCAAACAAACCTTGCATCAGCAGCATTACACTTTTGCTCACCTGCAGCTCTCAGCTTCTTGTAAAATCTACTTGACAAACTTTGCAGCACAAGAAATCTGGAAAAAAAACACAATTTGGGGGGGGGGGCAAAAGACCAAAAAACAGGGACACATTTTAAACATTGCTTGTATAATGTTGGAAAGTTGTTAGAATAAAATGCTGTTACCACCATACATTTTACTGCCAAGTATTGAACCCAGGACCCTGTGCAAAACAGTGAGAGCAACATACCACTATGCCAAATCATTGGCTTGATGAAAGAAAGGAAGACTGAAACTTAAATGGCTACCATTTAGTGAATTTTAGTTCTCGCTATAGCTGTCAACATCTTAGCACAAAACACCTGAACAAAGCCAATAATGGGGGAATACAACCCCCAAACATATTCAGTGAGTTCAGATATCACCATAGCTCTCAACCTTGGCACAAAAAACCTGGACAAAGCCAATAATAGGGGAATACAGTACAAAAAAATAGGGACACATTTCCATCAAGGACACCAGAGCAAACCTACACAAACACAGGGAGGACATGCATACTCCACCCAGAAGGCACCCCAGCCAAGAATTAAACCGGACAACATGTAGCTGTCAGGCAACAACGCTACCACTGCATGTGTTAAGAAACAAAAATACAGAAACCACAGATTTTATGAGGAACAGAACAGAACATATATGAGGCAAAATTCTGTAAATCGTTTACAAATGGTGGTGGATAGGGAATTCTGGCTCTTGCCACTTGGGCCCAAGGTACAGGGTTCTAGCCTTATCCTCTACCCACCATCACGTAGCAACTGGTGCATTTTACACACACACACACACTCTGATTTAGTATTGTGCACTTTCATATATGCGGTTCCTCCCCACCATAACTGCATGCAGAAAATGGATTAATAGAAAGAACATCCTACCAGAGACCTCTCATTCTTTCTGGTTGAAATACTGAAGTTAAGTAGCACAAATAAAATAAGTGGGTACATAAACAAAGAACAGGATGGTAAGTGCCTACGATCTTAAAAGGGGCTTTTAAAATTGTTCCAACATTCTTTGGTAGTAGTCCTGGGCAAGACAGTGGAATAAAGGTAGTCATCCAAAGCAGCTTTGAAAGTTTTGATTGTTTAACATGTTTTATTGGAACAAAGAGTCTAATTGGTGAGCTGCTTTGTGTTTTTTAGCACAAGGGTGACTTTTGGGCTGGATATTTAACTGCACTGAATAGTTACTGGCTTGATCAGATGACACCATAGTCTGCTATTATATTTAGCTCCAGGTATGAGTAGAGGCTGAATGGAAGATGCTTACAATGTCTTAAAGTGCTACACTGTGTTGGATGAACTGATTGTTCCTTAAGGTTTTCATCCACAGGATGCTCATTCCTTCATACAGTTAGGGAAGGAAGCATTTACTGAATATACTTTCAAATAGTTTACATTGCTAGACAAACTCATCACTTTGAATCAATGAAACAAAAATATATGCCTTGATCTGATTATATCTTTCAGCAATTATGACTTGAACAAAGAAATGACTGTGCAGTTTTACACAGATGTGACTGATAAGAAAGACCTATCTGAATTCTTTAATGCTGAATGTGACGCTCCACACTCAACTTCTCAAATTAAAGTTGAAAAAAGTATATTGACGAACTTTTGAAACCTGTCTTTCATTAAAATTCATAAATATTGATGTAAGCATTTTGTAAGTGCAATTATTATTAATGGTAATAAGGGGATACTGTCAGGTATTATGGAAAAAGAAGACATGCTATTATTGTGGCTCAGATAGTCATGATTTGATTGAAACTTGTGATAAGAAATGGTGTGCACAATGTGGTAAAAAAGCTCATTTGAGTATTTATTTTTTGTAAAATGTCACGTGTAACTAGGAAGGACATTTTGGTTTGCCAGATGAGCAAATCCTGTGAATATTGGTAATCCTGATGCATTTGTACCTGCATACACACACACACACACACACACACACACACACACACACACACACACACACACACACACACACACACACACACACACACACACACACACACACACCCTACCTCCAGCAGATCCAATCCTCCATGGCAGTTAAGTCCTCCATAGTGGCCAGAAACCATCCTCTGCAGCAGCCCGATCACCTGTCCTCTATAGCAGCAGCCCGCACAAGCTGTTCTGCTATCCCCACGCGAAACGTGAGTTGGCTGGAGCCTCCAGCCTGCGGGTGATACAGTCCGGTGTTCTTCTGGTCTGTGCGGGCGTTACCGCACAGACTTCTGGGCTGGCAGGGCGGAGTTCCCTTCCTTCCCTATCCGGACTGCCTAACAGAGCAGTCTAGAGTTCAGGAACTTAGCATACATACATGCTTGGAGTTCTGGACTGCCTAACACAGCAGTCAGGAACTAAGCCCGCATGTGTGGAGTTCTGAGACTTGCGAATTTTTTTTTTTTTTTTTTATTTTATTTACAGTGGGGGGCAATTTCTTTTTATTTTACAGGTGGGAGGGCTGCAGTCCTGCAGTCCTATAGCACAAGCCGCCCCTGCGGCCACAATAGTATAAATACAACTTATGTATCCTACCCTAGCTCTGTACACTACCGGCCACAATAGTATAAATACACCCTATGTATCCCACCCTAGCTCTGTACACTACCAGCCACAATAGTATAAATACAACATATGTATCCCACCCTAGCTCTGTACACTACCGGCCATAATAGAATAAATGCAGCATATGTATCCCACCCTAGCTCTGTACACTACCAGCCACAATAGTATACATACAACATATGCATCACATCCTAGCTCTGTACACTACCAGCCACAATAGTATAAATACAACATATGTATCCCACCCTAGCTCTGTACACTACCAGCCAAAATAGTATAAATACAACCTATTTATCCCTCCCTAGCTCTGTAAACTACCGGCCACAATAGTATAAATACAACCTATATATCCCACCCTAGCTCTGTACACTACCGGCCACAATAGTATAACTACAATTTATGTATCCCACCCTAGCTCTGTACACTGCCAGCCACAATAGTATAAATACAACCTATGTATCCCACCCTAGCTCTGTACACTACCAGCCACAATAGTATAACTACAACCTATATATCCTACCCTAGCTCTGTACACTACCAGCCACAACAGTATAAATACAACATATGTATCCTACCCTAGCTCTGTACACTACCAGCCATAATAGTATAAATAGAACCTATGTATCCCACCCTAGCTCTGTACACTACTGGCCACAATAGTATAAATACAACCTATGTATCCCACCCTAGCTCTGTACACTACCGGCCACAACAGTATAAATACAACATATGTATCCTACCCTAGCTCTGTACACTACCAGCCATAATAGTATAAATACAACCTATGTATCCTACCCTAGCTCTGTACACTACCAGCCACAATAGTATAAATACAACCTATGTATCCCACCCTAGCTCTGTACACTACCGGCCATAATAGTATAAATACAACCTATGTATCCCACCCTAGCTCTGTACACTACCGGCCACAATAGTATAAATACAACCTATGTATCCCACCCTAGCTCTGTACACTACCAGCCACAATAGTATAAATACAACATATGTATCCCACCCTAGCTCTGTACACTACCAGCCACAATAGTATAACTACAACCTATATATCCTACCCTAGCTCTGTACACTACCGGCCATAATAGTATAAATACAGCATATGTATCCCACCCTAGCTCTGTGCACTACCGGCCACAATAGTATAACTACAACCTATGTATCCCACCCTAGCTCTGTACACTACCGGCCACAACAGTATAAATACAACCTATGTATCCCACCCTAGCTCTGTACACTACCGGCCACAATAGTATAAATACAACCTATGTATCCCACCCTAGCTCTGTACACTACCGGCCACAATAGTATAAATACAGCATATGCATCCCACCCTAGCTCTGTGCACTACCGGCCACAATAGTATAACTACAACCTATGTATCCCACCCTAGCTCTGTACACTACCGGCCACAACAGTATAAATACAACCTATGTATCCCACCCTAGCTCTGTACACTACCGGCCACAATAGTATAAATACAACCTATGTATCCCACCCTAGCTCTGTACACTACCAGCCATAATAGTATAAATACATCCTATGTATCCCACCCTAGCTCTGTACACTACCAGCCACAATAGTATAAATACAACATATGTATCCCACCCTACCTCTGTACACTACCGGCCACAATAGTATAAATACAACCTATGTATCCCACCCTAGCTCTGTACACTATCAGCCATAATAGTATAAATACAACCTATGTATCCCACCCTAGCTCTGTACACTACCGGCCACAATAGTATAAATACAACATATGTATCCCACCCTAGCTCTGTACACTACCAGCCACAGTAGCATAAATACAACATATGTATCCCATCCTAGCTCTGTACACTACCAGCCACAATAATAAAAATACAACCCATGTATCCCACCCTAGCTCTGCACACTACCAGCTACAATAGTATAACTACAACCTATGTATCCCACCCTAGCTCTGTACATTTCCAGCCACAATAGTATAAATACAACCTGTGTATCTCACCCTAGCTCTGTACACTACCGGCCACAATAGTATAAATACAACTTATGTATCCTACCCTAGCTCTGTACACTACTGGCCACAATAGTATAAATACAACCTATGTATCCCACCCTAGCTCTGTACACTCCTGGCCACAATAGTATAAATACAACCTATTTATCCCACCCTAGCTCTGTACACTACCAGCCACAATAGCTTCTTTGTTCACCAGTGACAGTGGGGAGCTTAGAGCAGCCTATCTATCCCTGGAGGAGTGTTCCCAGCACAAGAATCTGGTAGTCTATTGGCCATCTTGGGCCAATTTCTAGCTCTTTCAAGTCCCCCTGTATAAAACCCACTTTGGTGCATTTTTTGCGCTTGTTACTACTCAGCCAAGCTCCTCGTGGTCCTGCAGAGTGGTGCTAGCAGCAGAGAGGCTAAAAGAGCGACTGCTAACCTGATAAAAGTGTTTTCTTTCCTGCTACTACCTGGGCGACTGTCCGATCTAGCTAATAAACTGCAAGTATTTCTGCTTCTTGAACTGTTTTAAACTGTTTAAAGTTGTTTTTGCACCTGCACTTTTAAAGTTTGCCCTGTTTGTTGCATATACCTGTTGAGGCTACACACTCAAGTGCGCTAGCCTGTGTTACATATTTATTGCATTATCCTGCTGTTTGTTGCAAAAAAAGAAAAAAAACAAAAAAATTATCCTTGTTTCCCGTCTTTCCTGACCTAGAATAGTCCAAATACAGGCTTTGCTGTATTCTGGACTTTTAGAAAGTTCCTGTGTTGCCCATTTCCTTTCTTGGATAAAGGGAGGCTTCTTTGTTCACCGGTGGCAGTGGGGAGCTTAGAGCAGCCTATCTATCCCTGGAGGAGTGTTCCCAGCACAAGAATTTGATAGTCTATTTGCGGTTTTGGGCCAATTTCTAGCTCTTTCAAGTCCCCATGTATAAAACCCTCTTTGGCGCGTTTTTTGCACTTGTTACTACTCAGCCAAGCTCCTCGTGGTTCTGCAGAGTGGTGCTAGCAGCACAGAGGCTAAAAGCGCAACTACTAACCTGATAAAAGTGTTTTTTTCCTGTTACTACATGGGCGACTGTCCTTTCTAGCTAAACTGCAAGTATTTCTGCTTCTTGAACTGTTTTAAAATGTTTAAAGTTGTTTTTGCACCTGCACTTTTAAAGATTGTCCTGTTTGTTGCATTTAAGTGTTGAGGCTATACACTCAAGTGTGCTAGCCTGTGTTACATATTTATTGCATTTTCCTTCTGTTTGTTACAAAAAGAAAAAACAAAAAAATTATCCTTGTTTCCCATCTTTCCTGACCTAGAGTAGTCCAAATACAGGCTTTGCTGTATTCTGGACTTTTGGAAAGTTCCTGTGTTGCCCATTTCCTTTCTTGGATAAACGGAGGCTTCTTTGTTCACCAGTGGCAGTGGGGAGCTTAGAGTAGCCTATCTATCCCTGGAGGAGTGTTCCCAGCACAAGAATCTGATAGTCTATTGGCTGTTTTGGGCCAATTTCTAGCTCTTTCAAATCCCCCTGTATAAAACCCACTTTGGTGCGTTTTTTGCGCTTGTTACTACTCAGCCAAGCTCCTCGTGGTCCTGCAGAGTGGTGCTAGCAGCAGAAAGGCTAAAAGCGCGACTGCTAACCTGATAAAAGTGTTTTTTTTTTCTGCTACTACCTGGGCAACTGCCGGATCTAGATAAACTGCAAGTATTACTGCTTCTTGAACTGTTTTAAACTGTATAAAGTTGTTTTTGCACCTGCACTTTTAAAGTTCGTCCTGTTTGTTGCATTTACCTGTTGAGGCTACACACTCAAGTGCGCTATCCTGTGTTATATATTTATTGCATTTTCCTGCTGTTTGTTGCAAAAAAGAAAAAAAAAACAAAAAAATGATCTTTGTTTCCCGTCTTTCCTGACCTAAAGTAGTCCAAATACTGGCTTTGCTGTATTCTGGACTTTTGGAAAGTTCCTGTGTTGCCCATTTCCTTTCTTGGCTAAACGGAGGCTTCTTTGTTCACCAGTGGCAGTGGGGAGCTTAGAGCAGCCTATCTATCCCTAGAGGAGTGTTCCCAGCACACGAATCTGGTAGTCTATTGGCCATTTTGGAACAATTTCTAGCTCTTTCAAGTCCCCCTGTATAAAACCCGCTTTGGCGTGGCTTTGCACGATTTTGCGCATAGCGCAGCATCGGGCAGCTCCGCTTAATTGGGTTTAAACCATTCTCAGCTCCACAAAGTCTGCTCTTCACTTTTTCCCTTAGAACTGATCTAGTTCTCATAATAAACACCCTATTCCTACTCTAAAGCCTGGCACTTGCTCACTACAGCAATTATATAAGTCAGCACTAAAAAATTAAAAGCACTACACCCTCACAAACTCCCCTTGAGTACCTTGTTCCCCATTGGCCCATTTTTTCAATTATAATGGAATTCCCAATACTATTCTAGCATGTCCAAAGTCAGTTGTCAATCTCCTCTCTGGTCCAGCTGGTGAATCTGGGAATCTTGAGGCAATGTTACAACTGCCTCATGTACACAGACAACCCTCTCCTCCTCCCAACAAATTCCAACACATGTGAGAGATGCAACCATATAGCCAAACTGGAGGCTAAGCTTTCTCAACTCAGTACTGGCATAACCAGTCAGGAGGAGAAGGAAACCACACTCACTACAATTCCAGTCTCACATAGACCAACCACGACAGAAACCAAACACATAAACACACAAAAACATACTTGAAGGCTCTAAATAAAAATCTGCCTAAGCAGCAGAGACCTCCAAAGCAGACACCCAAGCAACCGCTACCCCAAAACAAAACACGTGCAACACATAGCTCACAAAGCCAGTGTGACGAACAGTCACAGCCCTTAAGGCTAAACAACACACCTGATACACTTGTAATAGGTGACTCTATCGTCAGGCACACTGACGTCCCGCTCACCAGGCTGAACAAGGTAAAGGTCACGGTGAGCTGCCAGTCGGACGCTAGGATCCGCCACATAACACAAGCACTCAGGTCACTCCAAGGCAAGTACAAATATGACTCAGTCATTGTCCATGCTGGTATGAATGACCTGAGACGTACCTCCCTGGACTACATGAAAAGAGACATAGAGGAGCTCTCTGAGCATGTAGCCCAGGCTGGTATTACCCTGACCTTGAGTAGCATCTTACCCTCACCAAGAATGATGCGACAATATGAAGACAAGATGATCAATTTCAACAATTGGCTTAAGAACTGGTGTCATTCAAAGGGGATCCAATGCCTGTCAGCCTGGGATGACATGCTCGACAAGCCATGATGCTTTGCTAGGGACGGCTTGCACCTGTCACCCCTGGGCTTTCAGATATTGGCAAAGGCTCTTGCCACCCCCATAGTGCCTTTTTTAGGCAAGGCTCAAAAGACAAACCCACCTCCATAGGTATCACAAGGGATAAGAAACTAAGAGTAATGCTACTCAACGCCAGAAGTCTAAACCTCAAGATGCACGCACTTGAAACTCTCCTTAGCATGGAGAACATCGATATCTGTGCAGTAACAGAAACCTGGTTTAAGGCTCCCGAGAGCACCCCAGCACTACCAGGTTATACCTCATACCATGCTTATCGGCCCCAAAACTTGGACCGAACCAAAAAGGAGGGGGAGTATCAATATTCGTCAAGGATACCCACACCTCCAGGTTGGTAGCACAGCATGAAGCATCAGAGACTATCCATGTGCATCTAACATTGGGTAAAACTGCCTTCCAGTTTATAGCCTGCTACAGACCACCCTCCCAAACCCAGGAACCCCACTCGGTCTTCCTGAGAACACTGGAAAATATGAGGGTCTCTCCAAACACCATTATAATGGGTGACTTCAACTACCCAAACAAAGACTGGGAGCATTACTCTAGCTCCAACACCCTAGCCCAAAGGTTCCTAGAATTTATAAACACAAATGCTATGGAACAACTTGTTACCACTCCCACAAGAGGGGAAAACATACTGGACCTGATCATCACCAACATGGGGGCTCTATGTTCCAGACTAGAAGTGTATCCCTCACTGGTAAGATCAGACCATAAACTAATCTCACTGGATATTCACAACCCGACCCCATCCCCTGCCCAGAAAACCACAGTGAAAAACTTCTCTAAAGCAAATTTCACACTTCTCAAAACCGAGGTGGAATCCTTCAAAGACCCCGGGCCTGTGGAAAATACAGCCCAGACCGCAGAATCCTTTATAAACGCATTCTATGAACACCTTCAGGAATGCATGGATCATGCAATCCCAAATAAACCAAGACCCAATCCTCCAAAGGCAGGCGTCCTATCTGGTGGACCCCAGCCATAAACAAACTATACAATAGAAGGAGGAAGCTACTACATGATAGAGCAAAATCCCAAAAAGGGAAGGCATCTCTGATCAGTATTAGCAAAAAAACTACGGGCACTCATAAAATCGTCTAAGGCCAGCTTCGAGAGAAAAATTGCACAGGACACTAAGGATAATCACAAGGCTTTCTTTAGTTATGTTAGGAACCTGGGTGGGAATTCCCAGATATGTTCAGAATTAGTCCAAAATGACAAAAAATACAATAAACCCACACACATTGTCAACATCCTAGCTGACAGGTTCAGCAAACTCCCCACAAAAAGGGCAAATATCTATCCCAGCAGAGTGCTGCCCCCCGACATCTCAGATGCTCAGGTAAGAGCCGCCCTCTCCAAAGCAAAAAACAGAGCATCAGTGGGACCAGACGGTGCCCCGGGCTGCATCCTACATGAACTCCAAGAAGAGCTAAACCCAAACATAAAACTACTGTTCAATCTCAGCCTTACTACAGGATATGTACCCAAAGAGTGGCGTACAGCAACAGTGGTCCCTCTCAACAAAGGTGGTGCCTCAACGGATCTTGGAAACTATCGCCCCATAAGCCTGACTAGCTTGGTCTGCAAAGCTATGGAAAGGATCATCATGGACCTCATAAATAAAGATATTGGGGACCTACACACACTGGATCCTACCCAGTTCGGCTTTGTTAAGGGCAGATCCTGCCTCTTAAACCTGGTCGATTTCTTTGAAACAGTCACCAAGGCCATTGACGAGGGGAAGGTGGTCCACACAACCTACCTGGACCTCGCAAAATCCTTCGATACAATACCCCACTTGGGCATTATAGATAAGCTCACCAGCTTAAATATAAACCCCTATGTCACTAGATGGGTTGCAAACTGGCTCAAGGACAGAACCCACATGGTTAGAATTGCTGGAGCCATGACAGACTCCAAACCAGTTACAAGTGGCGTCCCACAAGGCTCAGTCCTGGGACCTCTCTTGTTCGGTATATATTTCTCGGAGGTACAGGCCAACACGGAAGGACTGTGGCTGACCAAGTTCGCAGATGACTGCAAACTAGGTGCCATAATCGACTCTCCAGCTGACACAAGCATCTTACAAAAGGGCCTCATAGAAACAGACAACTGGTGCCAGAGCCATGGCCTCAAGCTAAATACCAAAAAGTGTATAGTCATCCCCTTTGGCAAAAACAAAGTGCCCACAAATTACCACATAGGTGGTAATCCATTAAGTACAGAAGAAGTAATTAGGGACCTGGGGACCCAAGTTGATAGCAATCTCTCATTTGAAAACCACGTGCCCAAAGTGGTTAGAAAAACATTTCATATAGCCCACCTAATCATGAAGGGATTCACATCTAGATCAGGGGAGGTCATCGTGCCTCTTTACTCATCCCTCATCAGGCCCATAATTGGGTACAATGCCCCTTTTGGGATGTACCTTACCAGACACCTGGAGAAACTGGAAAGACCCCAAAAGTACCTCATCAAGAGGATCAAAGGGCTCAAACAGATGCCATATGCTGCCCGGTTAAAGAAACTCCAGCTCTACTCAGTGGCATACCACCTGCTCAGAGGCGATCTGTGCCTGACGTATAAAGCCATGTCCAACCCGGAATTAATGGACACGCTGCACCTCAGAAAAATCCAAATCCCATCGAGCTACACACTCGAGAGGCTTGAACCTCAACACTGAAATAAATAGGACATGCTGGAGGGACAGATTCATAACCCAGAGGCTCCCTTCACTCTGGAATAAAATCCCAGTCCAGGTTAGGCAGAGTCCCTCATTGACTCTCTTCAAAAGGAATCTTGAGGAGTGGATGGGAGATCATAGGTTTACCCCGGGTATCACTTATGTGTCACTGTTAGACAGAGGCACAGTATACTAACCTCGAAAAAGGGCATAGTAAAATTCATTTAAAATGGGTGGTGAAAGCCAAACACACTCTGGCTAGGCTTATAAATGCCCAAGGGCAGATAGCCTAGTATGAACCTCTGAACCTATGAACCTATATGTATCCCACGCTAGCTCTGTACACTACCGGCCACAATAGTATAAATACAGCATATGTACCCTACCCTAGCTCTGTACACTACCAGCCACAATAGTATAAATACAACATATGTATCCCACCCTAGCTCTGTACACTACCAGCCACAATAGTATAAATACAACCTATGTATCCCACCCTAGCTCTGTACACTACCGGCCACAATAGTATAAATACAACCTATGTATCCCACCCTAGCTCTGTACACTACCGGCCACAACAGTATAAATACAACCTATGTATCCCACCCTAGCTCTGTACACTACCAGCCACAATAGTATACATACAACATATGTATCCCACCCTAGCTCTGTACACTACCGGCCACAATAGTATAAATACAACCTATGTATCCCACCCTAGCTCTGTACACTACCGGCCACAATAGTATAAATACAACCTATGTATCCCACCCTAGCTCTGTACACTACCAGCCACAATAGTATAAATACAACCTATGTATCCCACCCTAGCTCTGTACACTACCGGCCACAATAGTATAAATACAACCTATGTATCCCACCCTAGCTCTGTACACTACCAGCCACAATAGTATAAATACAACCTATGTAA
>NC_056751.1:709540270-709581387 GCF_019279795.1 Protopterus annectens | reverse complement strand
ACAATAGTATAAATACAACCTATGTATCCCACCATAGCTCTGTACACTACCGGCCACAATAGTATAACTACAACCTATGTATCCCACCCTAGCTTTGTACACTACCAGCCACAGTAGTATAAATACAACCTATGTATCCTACCCTAGCTCTGTACACTACCAGCCACAATAGTATAAATACAACCTATGTATCCCACCCTAGCTCTGTACACTACCGGCCACAATAGTATAAATACAACCTATGTATCCCACCCTAGCTCTGTACACTACCGGCCACAATAGTACAACTACAACCTATGTATCCCATCCTAGCTATGTACGCTACCAGCCACAATAGCATAAATACAACATATGTATCCCACCCTAGCTCTCTACACTACCAGCCACAATAGCATAAATACAACATATGTATCCCACCCTAGCTCTGTACACTACCAGCCACAACGCTACACAAAACCTAATCCTTACTAGAGTAATGCAGCAAGAAATAAAACACATTCTGATTGATAGCCCTAACCAAAGTAGCTACGCCTCAAACTCCACTTCCTATGGCCCCCATTTTTTTTTTTTTTTTTTTTTATGTTGCAAGCATCTGGTAATGCTTTCCTATGTACGGTCTGCTTTACTGAGCCTTATGCAATCCTGTCACAACTGAAAAGGAAGAGGCCACCTATGATAATCCTGTGTCTACTGAGTGACCTTTATTTTCTGCACTGCTTTACCCATGCTGCTTGTATCTCCCATACATATTAACAAGGGGAAAATACCTGCAATTAAATAATCGTGACAACATAAATGCCTGCTGCTATTTTAGTAATTATTAAATGATCACAGGACTGACCATACTGCCGACTAAACTATTACCCCCCACTGAGACAAAATTATCTAGACTTCCAGCCAAAATCTATTGCTTTTCCCTCATACTACTCCATCCTGCAGTCTGCATGTGTAAACACTAGCAGACCTTAAACTTCAGCTCATAATTGAGCCACTGTATGAATGCAACTGACTACCATGTTGACCTTCCTGCACAAATACAAAGATTTGCATTAGCATGCATTTTCTGAAGGGAATGAAGTCTGAACTCAAATGTCCATCATTATCTGGACTTCAATCCTCAAAGATTTGCCAGCGGTTTGCAAGAAACCACCATTTTGAGTTGCAGCCCCAAAAATATGAGGCAAGAATCTGGCCATTCTGCTAACACTGTACAGATAGAAGGTCATCTGTATAATACACAAAGCTGCCCATAAGCCATGCCTGTCCACTTCAGAGAGCAAGAAATCTGTACAAAGCCACAAATAATGGAAGAACCAAACTGGAAGTTAAATATGGTCTGACAAGCTCACAACGCACCTCTCTACCTCGGACAATGTGCCCACATTACACATTTATATTGTGAGCTGAAAAGCAGGTTTTACACTAACCTCATCTCCAAAGTGAAGGCTGGAACTCAAATGTCTGCTGTAACTTTATTCCTCACTGAGACCACCAATAATTTTACAATGCTCTGCCAACTGCATCACATAACAGAAATCTCCCCGCCAAAAAAAAAAAAAATGGAAGGGAAACGGGACAGCCTAGATTAATGCCCTCTATGGATTTGTGCAGCCGCAAGTACGGCCACACTTCCACACGTTACCTCTCTGTGAGCCTGCAAAAAGCCACAATACAGTTTCCTCAGCAGGAAGCACCTGACCAAGGACACCTCTTAAACCCCGATTGCGAGTTTTTAATTGAGTGGACGAAAAATGCAGGAACAGATGATATTATAGGGTAATCCACTGAAACGGCTGTGACCTGTATCTGCCCAACATTTGAGTAAGCAGCTTGAACAGTCTGGGATCTGTTATCATAGAGGTTGCAGGGGAGGAACCGAAAGACTGCTTCACCCCATGACAGACCATAACATCAAAGGGGAGCAGTGCCATGCCTAACTTGTCTCAGCTATGCTAAGTAAGGCTAAGAATAGTCAGAGATACTTCAGTCTGGCAAGTAAGCACTGCAGCCTAACAATTTTTTTTTTTTTTTTTTTTTTTTTTTTTAGTATACTGCATGTGCCTCTCATCTACCTATGAACTACCTAACCTTGTTAACCAGAGCCCTTCATCATCAGCCCCTACAGCCACAACCCATTTCCCCAAGAAAAGGAGGGAAAAGAAAAAAAATAATTTATATATATATCTATATATATATATATATATATATATATATATATATATATATAGATATATATATATATATATATATATATATATATATATATATATATATATATATATATATATATATATATATATATATATATATATATATATATATATATATATATATATAGCAACCACCTGCCTCCTACCAACCAGTACCAATCACTAACTCAAGGCCTACCTGTGTTCCAGGAATACCTACAGGTCGTCTCGGACGTAACCTTTGCTTTAGCAAGTTCACACCAAAATGTGACTCCTACTCCAGTTACCCTTGCCTAACCTCATTGAAGCCCCTCCCTACCTACCTCACTTCCTCCAAAACCTCATCCATTACTATTTAACCTTATCCTCCCCCTATCCTCCCAATTTCTGCTACTCTATCTAACCCCTTCCCCCTTGAAGATGTCCCTGGACAAATTGGTCTGTTCCAAACCTCATTTATGAGAGACATTTAAGTTCTATGTTATTGTCAACACCAAACCTTTTGGTTTGTAAGTACCAACACCAGTGTTTTGGGTCGTGAGTGCCAGTGCCAGAGAAAGTGATTACTTATTAAAACCACACCAGTTGTTTTATGTTTCATTTTAATGGTGAAGTCTGCCTGAAATGTTATATTTTGGACAACAAAAGAACTTGTTTTATAAAAGTCTATAAGTATCTGTTGATTAATTCCTTCACTGGTGGATGCAGCTGGCAGTTGAGACTTCAGCCCTGTAACTTTAAGTTCCAATTCCACCTGTTATTAGCCACAGTTGTAACAATTTCCCCATAGTGAACGGTAATTTTTTGGCTGGTGCTCTGGTGCTGTAATAAAAGCTTCTGGATCATTCTGAGGTCCAGAGAGCTGTATTGAGAGCTCATGTCAGAGATCCCAAGGAGCGAAGCTGGATATCTACAGAATGTCCACCAGAGCGCTTCTAGTGCCAAGCGTATAGTAGCAATAGCCACACTGATGGTTGTACCACAGGATGTGTCTCCAGTCAAGCCCTTATCCAAAAAGGAAAGCCTTGAAGCCTATTTGCTTACCTTCACACGCATAGCCAAAAAGGAAGTAGGTGACCAGGCCAGCTGGGCTCAGGTTACTTTCAACTCACCTCATGGGGAATCCCCTATGTGCATTTATGAAAATGTCAAACTCGGTTTGCAACGGTTTTGATAATGTAAAACAATGTTTACTTGCCAGAGCATGAGTGACAGCTGGGGCTCAAGATACCTCTCAACTGTACATATTTTCGCAGAATGTCCAGATTATTGCCTCTTGTTTTTGGTCCATTTTTCATAAAACTGTGATTTTCTGGCAAATTAATGGGAAATCATTAAAGACTGAAGTTAGAAAATAGTGACAGAGATTTGAGTTTCAGACTTTGCACCCTTCAGAAAATTCATGTTAATGCAAAACCTGTTTTTATTTCAACTTTCTAAGTTTGTAAGAGCAAAATTTAAAACTTGTCGATACTTTTGTGACTTTGTCCCACTTTTATTTATGGCTTTGTCCAGATTTATTGCTCTAAGAGGTTGAGATGTATGCTCAGGATCAAGAATCTAAAACTGGACTTTTGTTAGTAAGTGTACAATTATCTGAAACAGAACATATACTATGCAATGAAGGTTTTAATAGTAAGCATAACAAAATGGAAATTATGGCATAGATAGATTCAAACAAGCTTCACCAGCAACAATTGTGAAGTAGAAGTGTTGCCCCCCCCCCCCGAAGATGAAAGGTTCCTCACATTAATAGAAAGAATTCCATGGGATGAGATGCCACCTAAAGTAACAGAGAAAGTATTAACATGACACAAGATTACTTTTTCACATATCTTATGCTTTAAATTTTGAAATCAGGACATGTTGTCAAATATTGTAAAGCTGATTCAACTGTGCAAACAGCCAGAGACCAAATGGTTCATTCAAAAGCCATGGAGTATTATAAATCTTTGGTTAGTTTAGCCAAAACAACACTCTGCTTTTGTGCCATTGCTAAAGTAGTCAATTGTGTCATAGTGCTAGAGGGAAAGGAGTTACGGTGGGTTGTGGGTCTTTCCCATTTCTATTCTCCCTACACTAGGAAAGATTATGGAAAAATTACTTTAATTGCAACTCACTCATTGCATCAACCAATACCACCTTCTCTCTTAGAAGCAGCATGGCTTTTGGTCTGGTCGCAGTACATCCACAGCTATAAGGACAATCAGTGACACCATTCTTCTTGGAATCGACAAAGGCCTTTTTACTAGGGCAGTTTTTATTGACCTCACCAGAGCCCTTGATCTTGTCAATCACTCAATTGTGCCAGACCATCTCACTGAAATAGACATTAGTGATGACACACTGCCCTGGTTAAAAACTTACCTCTCTAACCACAACTTCTCAGTGACTTATATTTCATCAACTTCTACATCCCTCTCTCTGCAGAAAGGTGTCCCCAAAGACCTATTCTGGAACTGCTTTTCTTTTCTATCTACATTAACAAACTTCCTTTTAGCTTACCACATCTTCCTCTACCAGAACTCCTGTAAATGAAAAACAATACATTTTGGCACTGGGTAAAACCTCACCTCTATTACCAGACCTCTAAATTTCTTGAACATTTTAATAACACTATTGAAAATGTCACTTCATTGAAATAATTAGGGAATTGTTTCAACCTTACCTAAATTTCCAACTCCACCTGGACTACATTAAGAAAAAAATCAGCTCTCTCCCATTCTGGGATAATAGGCTCTCCAATTTTCAGACCCGATAAGTATAGGTATCTTAGTGGCTCATCTAGAATATTGTCTCTCTCTTATTGCTGCAGCATCTAAAAGAAATGCAACCACCTTCAGTCCATCACAAATGCCATATACAGGTTCATCACTCTGTCCCCAAGAAATGAACACCACTGCAAAACCATCAAAAAAAGCTAAATGGCTACCTGTGAAACAAAGTGCTGACTTCCTGCTTGTAAATGGCTACCTGTGAAACAAAGTGCTGACTTCCTCCTTGTAAATGGCTACCTGTGAAACAAACTGCTGACTTCCTCCTTGTAAATGGCTACCTGTGAAACAAAGTGCTGACTAACTCCTTGTAAATGGCTACCTGTGAAACAAAGTGCTGACTTCATCCTTGTAATTAGCTACCTGTGAAACAAAATGCTGACTTCCTCCTTGTAAATGGCTACCTGTGAAACAAAGTGCTGACTTCCTCCTTGTAAATGGTTACCTGTGAAAGAAAGTGCTGACTTTCTCCTTGTAAATGGCTACCAGTGAAACAAAGTGCTGACTTCCTCCTTGTAAATGGCTACCTGTGAAACAAAGTGCTGACTTCCTCCTTGTAAATGGCTACCTGTGAAACAAAGTGCTGACTTGCTCATTGTCTTTCAACTACTTAAACTTATCATGAATAACACCTTCCCTCCTCTAACTTCCAGACTATTCAGAGATGCACCAACATATAGCCTTAGAAATCTTAACCATTCATGTTCCCCTCCTGCAAACACCCCAATGTAGGCTTCACTCCACACACATTGCTTTCTCAGTCTTAGTTTCAAAACTGTAGGAACCTCTCCCTTCTTTTCTTAAAGATCATTCCTCTCTTCCTGTTTTCTGATCAGAAATTAAAGCATATTTCATGATTCTGGGAAAATACAACTATGATCCCTCTTGTCATATAACTTAACCTCTTCATACCCTTCTTCACTCTACATACCTTGCATTGAGTCTACTTTTCATTGTAATTATTTCAACATGCCAGCTCTGATTTCTGCCCTATATAAAATGTATGTATATATCGTGTTTTGTCAGTCACTCTGATTATAATGTCATTTGTATATTACCTTTATACCCCCAAGCCATCTCTGATATTCATTTTATGTATAATATATGTATGTGTATATTGCATTTTGTCATTCACTCTGTATATCATTTCATGAATCGATTGTGCTTACCCTGGCATGAGACTGAAATAAGTCCAGTGGGATCAGTGCTTTACCCCAGTTAACAAATTCAAAATAAAATAAAGAAAAGAAAATACTTCATTCAGGAAAAAATGATTACTGTCATAAACAGGGCAATTCATCTGAGAAAAGAAAGCTGAGCCACAAAAATCAGTAGAGGTTATTTGCATGTATGGGGAGAAAAGATATTAGGAACCACAAAAAGAGTCTCAGTCTGGAAAAACAAAACTAACAATCCAAAATCTGGACAGTGAAAGGCATAAACTAGTAGCTGGTAAAAACGGCAAATTTATTTCAGTAAAAAACGACAGATTTATTTAACGCCACAAAAGGAAATAGTACACGCGTTTTTGTCTAGGTAACCCTCAGACTTCCTCAGAACAATCAATAAGGCGCCATTTCATTTGGATAATTTATACATTCATCATTTAAATTAATTAATTGGCAATCAATGAGTTAAAGACACAAGTATAAAAAACATACTAAAATGTCTGAAATAAAAACATATGATTAAAATAAGAATGAAATTATTTTACTAAAAAAATCTTGTAATTTCCTGCACTAATGCTACAATACACTAATGAACTGTCATTATAAAAAAGTAAAAATCATAAACATGAAGAGATTAAATATCAAAAACCAGAGTTACAAGGGGGGGGCTTAACTAAACCGTTAGTTGTTGAGAACATAAGGTGTCATAAGAGACCCAGAGTAATAACCAAAGGTTCTGGTCTTGTGGAAACCATGATATGGACAAGTGGGAAATCAAAGTCTAAATTAACTTTACTAGGAATAATGAATATAGCAACAGAGATAAAACAACTGGAATTTTGATCTTTAGAAAAGGTTAGGAGCAACTTACATAGACAAAAATGGGAATTGTGGGAACAATACATTCAGAGGAGGAACGAGGTTTTAAAGAAGGCAGGCTTTGAATGAGCTATGAAATGTTTGACTGACAATGACTGGATAGATTATAAGTGATGTATAATGTTTGCCACTACAATTATGTCAACATGGTTTGTGAAGTATAATGTTTGCAACTGGAACTGTGTCAACATGGTTTGTTTTCATTTATATAAATGCATGATTGCCTATGTCATACTTGAAAATTTAATAAGGATGTTTCTTGTTTAAAAAAGATACAGATGAGTGTACAGGGACTTAATTCATAATACACCCCAAAGAGTGATCTATGGAACAGAAAACCTGGGAAAAGGGTCTGGAAGCCCCAAGAAAAAGTATAACTCACTACCTAAAAAAAACATACAATAATATAATTAATAAGGAAGTCCAAAGGAAAAGAGGAAGGAGGAAGAGCTCCAAAAAGGAGACGGGACCCCTGAAATAGAGGGTACAGGGAAAGATTCATACAAGACACTGGCATGAACTACCTTTTTGGGGAGAGGGGTGGGATTCTGAGATCACAGTATCTGCCCCGGTAGGGGGTAAAGGTAGAACCTTCAACTTTAAGAGGAACACAAAGATAAGAGGATCCCATTCTAATCAGTCTCCAAGTAGGTAAATTGATTTTCAACAAGGCACAATGGGAGCCACGAGGACAGACCTCTGAGCTGAGACAGAGACAAGCCAGCCAAGGTGGTCAGAGAAGATTCCACTGCTGGGAGCCACGAGGACAGACCTCTGAGCTGAGATGGAGACAATCCATCCAAGGTAATCAGAGAAGATTCCACTGCTGAGAGCCACGAGGACAGACCTCTGAGCTGAGATGGAGACAATCCATCCAAGGTGGTCAGAGAAGATTCCACTTCTGAGAGCCACTAGGACAGACCTCTGAGCTGAGACAGAGACAATCCATCCAAGGTGGTCAGAGAAGATTCCACTGCTGAGAGCCATGAGGACAGATCTCTGAGTTGAGATAGTGACAATCCATCCAAAGTGGTCAGAGAAGATTCCACTGCTGAGACTCTTACACCTTATCCTTATTTTGAGCTGCAGAATAATCAATTGTACAGGAAATCAAAAGAGAGAGAAGAGGTCATATGTCACTATCTGTCCCAAAATCTTTCCAGAACTTAGTAATGGAACCAGCACACAACCACATATCAGGTGGCCATTTGGGCATGGACAAAACCAAGACACAGGTCCTGGCATGATTCTAGTGGACAGGTGTCTTGAAATAAATTGATAACTTTTGTTCTGGCTGTCTAAGGTGTCAAGGGTCAGCCCCAAACCCAGATTTCGGGAACCCTCTTATTTCAATACCTAAAACTGAAGTTCTTTTTGAAACGATTGCTGTTGACAAAGTTGCAACCTTAGTGACATCCAACAATCAATTTCAATACATATTACAGGTTTTAGGTTATATTGCAATATTCCCATAGGCAATTCTTCTTACAAAGGCTAATTTTAGAGCTGTAGCAAAGGAACTTGTCGTGTTGTTTTCCAGGGTTGGTATACCAAAAGAAATACTGAAGGACCAGGGTACTCCCTGTAAGTGTATGATCATGCACCATCTTTGTTAGTGTTCAAAGTGATGCAGCTAAGGACCTGCATCTACCAGCAGCATTCTGATGGTCTTGTACAACACTTTAAAAGAACAATAACAATGAAAGTTAAGGAAAGTTATAGAAAAAGACAGGAAGAACAACGATCATCTTTTACCATACATAATGTTTGTTGTGAGATTCCTCAGGCCTGTACAGGGTTTATCCCATTTGAATTCTTATATGGTCGACACCCAGGATGTACTGAATGTAGCCAAAGACATGTGGAAGAGGAAAAGAAAGAGCCAATATTGTAATCAATGACAGTTTGTCTGAGTAGAGCCCTGGGAGAAAACCTGCTGGAAGAAAATGTCTAAATGAGGTAAAATAATAATAAGTGAATTATCACACTATACTATTGGGCATGTTGAGAAGCATTACTAAAAGGATCAACATATTTACAGATGACACTGTGTAGGGGCAAACAAGGACTTGGCAGCAAGCTTTCCGACACACCTGACAGAAATGTCAGAGTGGGCTGAGAAGTGTCATTAACATTCAATTCAGGGAAGTGCAAAGTACTTTTCACAGGCTACAGTAATCTCCCATAATGGAGCACAAACTGGAAGCAGTAACCCTAAAAGAAACACATCAGGAAAAATGTCCTGTTGTGGTAGTGACAGTAGAAATGATCCAACAGGTACAAACTGATAACATTGTAGCCAGGACCAATAAGATGATGGGCTATGCCCTGAGGAGGACAGATTCCAGGAACTGAGAAATTCTGTTACTTCTCTATTAATCCCTTGTTAGGTGAGGGTTAGAAACTTGTGTTCAGTTCTGGTATCCAAACAGTGATAAGGATATTAAGTCAAGAAGGTACAAAGTAAAGCTGCCAGAGTAATAAAGGGAATGGAGGATGTGTAGTGCAATTGAAGACAGATTGTGGGTGCTGTCTATGCTCACATGAGGACAAGTGAGAAAGCAGAGACATAATAATTGTGTATAAACACTTAAGGGATAGTGTAATGATATATGGTGCAATTAGAGTGGCAGGAGGGGGCATGTCTATCCAAGAAAAGATTTTAGGGGGTGTGTCGGTCCCAGCAAAGGTTAGGGGGCATGTCTATCCCAACAAAGGTTCTAGAAATGTTCTGAGAAGCATGCTGGTGGGCTCCTACATAAAAAAATTGGATAATAAATTGTGAACAGCATGTATATACTCGAGAGTTGTTATATGTCTGATCAAATCATCCGTAATAATAATGCTGAGAAGGGAAATCTGGTGGATTAATATATTTATATTTAAACAATACCTTTGACACTATGCCTTCCAGGAGGTTTGGGGCAAAACAAGGCAATATGGGAATGGGAGCTAAACTGGTAAGGTAGACAGAGAAGCTGTTAACTGATTCAAAGCAGAAAACAGCACTTGGGAAATTGGGTGCTATATAGTAAGAATTTTGACAGTAGCATTGCCATAAATGTTTGGTGCTGAGACTGCCTGTTCTCTATATTTGTCTCAGACATCACACTCCCGTTAGATAATAATTGCAGCCTCTTTAGTCATAATATCAGGATTATGATTAATCTAAAGAATCAGCCTCCAGAAAAGTCTAGCCTGGTCTGCTATGTTAGAATGAAAAGATCCACTATGAGTTCTCAAAGGACAACTCCCTGCAAGCAAACTGAATGTTGCTAAAATGTCTGTAAAATCACTATTGAAAGCATGCAAACTTGAATCCTCTGTGTGGGAAACTATGCCCCCACACTCCCTTTGCTTAAGTATAGCAGCTCCACATTCGCACAGTTTAATCCAGTTTGAGTATTAAATTCACAACAACAGTATCTTCCAAAAAAAACACTCTTGTAATGAAAAAACAATCTGCTGAGTGTTGGAAAAACAAGGCTGGAGTTGTAGCAACAGCTTTACTTTATTTGCAATAAAAAAAACTTGTTTAGCTCTTTCATCCCTTTAAGCAGTACTTCTTCAGAACCAAGGTTCATTAAAAATGTGCAGTTTAAGTATCTGAAAAGACTGCCATGTGACATTGAAAGCCACCAATAAGACAGAGCAAATTTACATGAATAATGGGTCGTAGTTAAAACTTCAAATTAAAATTCCTGAGTTCTGTTGCAGTCTGAACCAGACTTGCGAAGTAAACCAATAAAGCTTATGCAAATACAATGTTAAAAAGTCAAACATCTAAGAATACAATTAGTTATATGATGAATTCAAAAAATAAGTGTAAAAAGCTCATGCAAAAAGTGGTACATGTTAAAGGATACATCTTTTTATATATATATATATATATATATATATATATATATATGAAATACAGTGCAGTAAAAAAGGGATCTAGAAGAAAAACATAAAAGTGCATATGTGTGATTGGTTTAAAAACAAGTGGAAAATGTTACTGACGAAACTGGTAGAAGCTATGCACCTTTATACTTTTAAAGCTTTTAGCTTTAGGGCAAGAGTAAAGTACAGTTGTGTACACTTACCATAAATGTAGATGTTCAAGTGTATTCACTGATGCGGTCATCACATTTGGGTTATCTGCCTGCAGGTAGCCCTCAGCCAGCCTGAATACCAGAGTCTTTGGATTTCTCCGTCGGACGCTGCTCTTCTTCCATGATGTCAGGTCGTCAGGGGTATAAAACATGCAGCTGACGCCATTACATCAGTTTTTCTTGCCCCAGATGTCAGGTGCCCCCACAATAGGAAGCAATTATATGGTGTGTAACACCCCCAGCAAAAAGCAAATACACAAGATATAATATATGCCAAACAAGAAGGAAAGGTAAAAGTTAAAAGAAGTCAGGGGGTGGAGGGACGGTAACCAGGACTGCAACAGTGAATACACTCGAACATCTACATTTATGGTAAGTGTACACAACTGTACTATGTTCTTCGTGTTTCACTGTTGCAGTCATCACATTTGGGTGGATTCCCAAAGCTAAGGAAGGGTGGAGGTAGTTGAAGAGCATTAGGGCCAGCAATCAGGCCCTGTAAGACTGCTGTGGCAAATCCAGCTCTGGATTTAGAAAAGATAGGCAGGTGGTAATGCTTGGAGAAAGTATGTACAGAGCTCCAGGTAGCAGCTTCCGGGATGTCCCTGGTAGGGACTCCTCTGAGAAATGCCATAGAGGTAGATGCAGCCCTGGTGGAATGTGATCTTATCCCCTGTGGGGTAGGCAGAAATTAATGCAATGGGCTTTCCATTTGGAAATGGTTTTCTTTGAAATGGCCTTCCCCTCTGCCCCTTCAGCAAAGCTAACTACCGGCTGGTGAGATTTTCTGAGAGGCTTAGTCCTGTCCAAATAGAATCTAAGCTGTCTGTGCACATCCAGAGAATGCAGTATCCCTTCCCCTTTATTTTGAGGATTAGGGAAAAAAGTAGGCAAATGAATGGACTGGTTTAGGGCCACCTTGGGCATAAAGGATGGATTAGTCCCGAGGGAAACCCTGTCGGCATGGAAGATAATGAAGGGTTCCACTGCCATGAGGGTCTGCAGTTCAGACACTCTTCTTGCTGAAGTGATGGCTAGAAGTAAGGCTGTTTTCCAAGAAAGGAATTTCAACTCTGCTGTAGCAGCTGGTTCAAAGGGGGGAAAGAGCGAGTTTTTCCAGTACAAAGTTAAGGTCCCAGGCTGGAGTGGGAGCTCTCCTGGGGGGGGGTCTTAAATTTTTGGCCCCTCTAAGGAATTGTTTTAGCAAGGGATGGGAGAAGAGGGGTGGCTCAGTATTATAATGTGCTGAACTGTCAGAGGCATGAATCTTAATTGACGAGAAAGATAGGCCCTTGTGGAGCATTTCTGTTAAATAATGTAGAATATGAGTTAAGCTGGGCACCGTTGTGCCCATCCCCTGAGCCTGGCTCCAGGAACAGTATCTTTTCCACTTTTCTGAATAGGATTTTCTAGTACTAGGCCTCCTTGCCTCAAGAATGACATCCAGCACCTGCTTACTGAGGGTTGCTAGAGGTGAGCTCAGGGAATAAGCCAGGCTGCAAGGTTCAGGGTTTGAAGCTGAGGGTGCAGAATCTGGCCCACCTGCTGGGCAGCAGGGAAGGGATCTGAGGCAGGTGCCATGGTTGCAGCACTGTCAGACTGCGCAAAAGGTGGTATCAGTGCTGGCGTGGCCAGTCTGGTGCAATCAGTATTGTCCTTGGCTTGTCCTTGTTGATCTTTAGTAGAACCTTCGAGAGGAGAGGCAGAGGGGAAAGGCATAAACTGAGAGGCTTTCCCAGGTAAAGGGCAGGGCATCCACTTTCCAAGCTTGACTGTGGGGAGTTCTGGTGCAGAATTTGTTCAATTGGTAGTTCTGAGGGGTGGCAAACAGGTCTACATCTGGTGTCCCCCATTTTTTCCTCAAGAGCTTGAATATTTTGGGTTCCAGTTTCCATTCGTGCAGGTCCATGAGATTTCTGCTTAAGTCGTCTGCCAGTGAATTTAGTTTGCCTGGCAAGAACTGAGCTTGTAGGTGCACTTGTTAGCTCAAAGCTGTGTTCCACAGAGCCATGGCTAGTCTGCAGATAGGGTAGGAATGGGTTCCCCCCTGCTTGTTTATGTACTTTACCAATAGTTCTCCTGGAAGAATAAGGTCTTTGAAGGCTGTCAGAGCATTCTGTACAGCTAACATTTCTTTTTGATTGATATGCAGGTGCATCTGTTTTGGGTTCCACTTGCCCTGAATGCACTCCCCTGCCATGTGAGCCCCCCCATGCATAGTCTAATGCATCTGTTGTTAGGGTTTGGGTGGCAGGGGGTAGAGTGAAAAGGAGTCCTTTGTTGTGGTAGCAGGCCTCTGCCCACCAAAGGAACTCTGCCCTTAGACAAGGAATGATAGGAATCATTGTTTCCAGCTCCTGAGAATGTTGACACCATAGACATTTTAGATACCATTGAAGTTGCCTCATATGCGGTCTTGCATATGGAATTAGCAGAATGCAAGAGGCCATGAACCCCAGAGCTTGTAGTATTTTCCTTGCAGATAGCTGGGTTTTTGTGGCGAATAGTTTGAAGTAGGTTGTCAAATAAACTTGTTTACCTGGAGTGAGGAATGCCATCTGGGAAGTTGTGTTCAAGCTTGCTCCCAAGAATACAATCTGTTTGCAGGGTACTAGGTGTGATTTCAACTCATTTATGGTGTACACCAGTGAGGTTAGAAGTTTCTTTACAAACGCCAGGTGTTGAAATAGTAAGTACTGACTTTCTGCCTGAATCAGACAATCGTCCAAGTATGGGTAAATCTGAATATTTCTCTGCCTGCAAAATGCAATGGCTGGAGCTAGACACTTTGTGAACGCCCTGGGCACAGTAGATAAACCAAAGGGACGTGCAGAGAACTGATAATGTATGGAGCCCGCCCTGAAATGTAGGTATTGTCTGCAGGATTCCCTTATTGGGATGTGCAGATAAGACTCCTTTAAGTCTAGGGTTGCCAGCCAGGCATCCTTGGCTAGCATAGAAAGAAGCTGCTGAAGAGTTAGTATTTTGAATTTTGGAACCACCAGGAAGGTGTTGAGAATACACAGGTCCAGGATAGGACACCAGGAGTTTTCTTTTCTGTGTACCAGGAAAGTCTTGAATGAAGACCTTGTCCCCTTTGTTCTGCTGGGACAGGTTGAATAGCCCTGATACTGAGGAGAGAGAGAGTACTTGTTTTTGGGGCTCCACCCACTGATTTGGGGGGGAGGTCTGGCCATCCACTTGGGATTGGTAGTGTGTAAAAGTGGAATCTGTATCTTAGGGAAACTATGTTTAAAACCCATTTGTCCTGGGTAATGAGTTTCCAGTTTTTTGCATGCAGGACAAGCTTTCCTCCTAAGGGAGAAAGTAGTTGAGCAGGGCTTGGAAGAGTTAAGGATAAGTCATTGTGCCATTTTTCCATAGGAGGGGATGGCTTACTACTCCCTGCTTTGGAAGTGGGAGCCCCCCACTGCTTAGATATGTGCGTAGCCTGAGACTGAAGTTTTGGTGTTCTGCTGCTCCTGGGTTTGGACTGAGAAGGCCTGGAAGGGACAGGAAAAGACAAGTTCTTTGAAGGCCAGTGCCTACTGAATTTGGGAGGCTGTACTTGTAAGAAATCTTTAACAGTTTGCACAGATTTAGCTTTTTCCTACATCCTTCTGAGGACTTCTTCTGCTTTGTTGTCAAAAAGGAGGTCTTGGTTTAAGGGTGAATCCAGTAATTTAGCTTTAACATGATCTGGCAAGTTTTGTTCCTTAAGCCAAGCATACCTTCTAAGTACAGACCCAGTGACAGCAGCCCTGCAAGATGCTTCAAAACCACCAAAACCACATTGCAAGGTATGTTTACCAACTTGTTCAGCAGAATGCATTAACTCTTGCAACTCTTTGTGTTCAGCACAGTCAGGAATCAACATCATTTTCTGTTTAAGTAGTCCCATAATATGCTGCTGATACTTTAACATATGAAACTGGCAATTTAAAGCCCTAATGGTAGCAGAAGTGTATACCTTCTTACCCAATCTAAGGCTCTAGAGTTCCTATCAGAAGGGGAAGGACTTTTGGCAGTAGTAGTCTTAATGCCTTTTGGTCCTTGGGAAATGGTCTCTGGATTTGCAGTAGGCTTCTTGAAGAGGAACTTGTGAGAGTCAGGTACTCTGTAGTACCTGTCAGGTTTCCTGGGAGCTGGAGGCAAAGTGTCTGGGGTAAGGCTAGATTCCAAGAAAACATCATCTACAATAGCCAGAACAGGAGGGATAGCTAGAGGCCTGTGGTGAGGCAGGAGTAAAAATTCCCTAAGTCTCTTTTTGGACTCAGAATAGTCCTGGCTTTCCCAGCGGAAATGCTCCCTAAGGGTATGCAAGGTTTCCCCAAAATAAAAATCTTCTAGAGGGGAAGCAGAGGGAATGGAATCCTCTGCATCAGAATCCTCATAAGTAGATAAGGGCAAAGCCTGGTAATCAGAAGGAGCAGAAATATCAGATTCCTGATCAGAAGAATCAGAAATAAAATCAGTTCTAGGTCTCTTAGAGGGGGAAGGCTGGCTTCCCCTAATTAAGGTAATAAGGTCTTCAGCCATTCTAAGCATTTGTATTTCAGGCATATGGGCCTGAATATGCAGTTTGCTCGTCTGTTTTCTAGGCATAGTGCGAGCTTTAGGCCTGAGGAATTCAGTATTTCTAGCTTGAAACAAAGTCGTCGGTTTAATATGAAAGGCTTGAATACAACCTCAGAAGCCAGTGCCTGCACAGTGGCTCCGGACCTATCCAAGGTAGAGACATCCACAGGTTCCATAGCCGAAGAAGCATCTCGTGGCATACTGGACTCTGAATGGGTGTTAGTAGAGGCCTGCAAATCTGTAGTAGCGGGTATCAGGGGCTGCAAAAGCGCCTCACTAAGTATCAGCGGACTGGCAACTAGCTTAACGAAGCGCTGTCAGCAGTTTAGGACCTATGCAATCTGTCTCTGTCTTTATCCTTAGGTTTTTTCAGAAGATCAGTAATCAGATGGCTTAACAAAGCCATTTCGGAGTACGGAGATCGAAAACGAAAGTATTTAGCTACAAAATAAACAAATGCTGAATAGTTCAGGTGTTGAACAAGGGACAAAACCGACAGCGAGGGATGTCGCGGTCTGGGCCTAAACAGATGATGCGGTAAGAATGAAAATCTCTATGAGGTATTTGCTTTCCACATGCAAGACAATTGTTAATTTTTTTTCTGACATCGGTTAGAGCAAGAAAAAAGGATCCCCAACAGGGTACTTATCTTTTTGAAGACTTCAGGTCTGAAAATCGAAAATGAAAATTTTAGGAGTCAGCCGACCAGCACTTGTGAACTGCTTCTGTTTCTGGCACCGCACGGCAAGAAAGACTGATGTAATGGCATCGGCTGCATGTTTTAGAC
Source organism: Protopterus annectens (assembly GCF_019279795.1). NCBI lineage: Eukaryota > Metazoa > Chordata > Ceratodontiformes > Protopteridae > Protopterus > Protopterus annectens. Next base: position 709,564,917 of record NC_056751.1, on the reverse strand, counting down.
CCCCTGACGACCTGATGTTATGGAAAAAGTGACAGCATCCAATGCAGAAATCCAAAGATTAGGGTATTCAGGCTGGCTGAGGGCTACCTGCAGGCAGATAACCCAAATGTGATGACTGCAACAGTGAAATACGAATAACATCTGAAATAGATTCATTGATTCCTGGGTATGCAGAATAATTCAACTTATATTGCCAATACAATTCTTTTTTTCCAAAAGAACTTCCCAAGGACACCCGTTCATTTCTTGAAACAATTTCTGAAAAAGTGGAATCTATGGAAGTTTGTGCAAGTAATATAATGTTTATAAAGTGAAAAACCATTTTTTATCTCATCATATCATAATTATGTTCAGAAATCCTCTTTTTAAGCTGTCTCTCAGTTTATCCAACATAAAAGCTTGAGCCTGAAAGACAGCAAGCAATCTAGATTACACCTTTAGTAAGACAGTTGCCATATACAAGTTTAGAATTACAACACTATGGTTTCTTGTTCTAAAATACATGAACATTGGGAGCATGCACCACATTTTCTAGTACCTGAAAATGACCTTGGGGGAAACCCAATGGGGTTTTCAAAAAATGTTTATCAGGTTTTTTTCCTGTCTTGTAAACAATTTTAGATGTCCTCCCAGGGTAGTAAATATAGTTTCATCTGCCTTAAAAATGTTCCAGATTTTTACAACTAGTTTTTTAATTGCTTCGAAGTGGGAGTTGCATTTTACTAAGAAGTCATTGGTAAAACCTGTGTGTGGTGTAGTCATAGGGTTCGTACAAGACTCTAAAGATGAACCAAGTAAAGGGAGGTATTTTGTCCTCAGGCCCCATAAGACTTCCTCTTTGATGGATAATAACAACTCATGAGGGTTTCCCATTTCCAGAAACATGTTGAAAATGTTTTTACATTCCCCGTCACATATTTCTGGGGTACAACACATTCTGGCAGCCCACGCTAGTGACCTTTCAAAATGTTCTTCTTACAAGGAAATGGATGACAACTTGAAAAATGCAAATAGTGATTCAAAACAGTAGGTTTTCTGTGTACTTTTGAGAGAAAGCATTTTCGTTTATAGTCCTTCCACAAGTCCATTTCCAGAAATGCAATCTGGGGTGGGAAAAATGGTGGGTGAATTTTAAAAAGGCAGTAGAGTTAGTTAAGAAATCAGTGAATTCTGCAACCTGTATGTCAGACGCTGTCCAAAGGATGAAAATGTCATCCAGGTAATGAAAAAACAGTTGCCAACAGTCTTTGTAAATGGAATTGAATATCAAGTTCTTCTCCTACCAGTACTTAATCAAATTGGCTATGCAAACACTGGAGGCAATTACTACTAAATGAAGAGAACTGGACGTGACTGTAGCCCAAATCAGCTGGTGGCTGAGAGACAGAAAGATGGAAAGAAGTAATCAAAACTATTTTAATTATTTTACATTTGTTGACTGGGTTAGTCCAACTGAGCTGAGTAGCCTATTTTCAGCGGAGATCCAAGGAGGAAAGCTCCACAGTAATATACAATTATTATACAGAGAAAACTAGATAATAAGCAATTGTTACACAATACATACAATGTGAGTACAGTTTTACACAAGTAGTTGGCAAAGAGGTTGCGTCAAGAGTAATCATCATACCAATACAAAAATACATTACTGATAGCAGCAATATTACAAAAGAATTTGTTGTCATTTTGGCATATATTGATTCAGTAGAGGAGGAAGTGAGACAAATGGAGAGGAACAGTGATGGCTAATGGGGGTTAAAGGTTAAGATAAGACTGGAAGTTAGATAATAGCTCAAGGAAGGAGGCTAGTGAGATTATACAGGAAGAGAGTGCAAGTGAGAGGGGAGGGGGTAAAACAGTCTTAGATGCAGGGGGAAGTAGTTTAGGGAGGATGAGTGCAGTGGCAAGACCAATGAGTTTCTAGGTATTCTCTGGTGGCTGTTTTGAACTGTTTAGGGTGTCTGAGCGATCTAATTTCTAAGGGAAGTTTGTTCCAAGACATGACATGATTTAACTGTAGAGGTTGCAAGCAGTTTTGGTCTTGGGTTTATATATTTGCAGCAGGTTTTGGTCAGAACTGCGTAGAGACATAGTTGGGGAATATTTATAGATAATAGGATTTAGGCTAGGATAGAAAGCTTGCAGGTATAGAATTGAGTGAATTATCTGTAGTTGAGAGAGGAAGAGCTGGTAGGGTAATTCCAGCCAGTCTAAATGTCTTACAGAAAGACAGTGATGAGATTTATAAGAATGGTGTGCAGTGAATCTAGCCACCTTGTTGTGGGTTGATTCAAGTTTAGCTAAGAGTGTAGAGTTCAGATTAGTAAGAATGTTATAGCTATACAATAGGTTAGGAAGAAGGTATGCATGCGAGGGTTATTTTTACACTGCTTGTTAAGAACTTTTTGTTGCGGTAAAGGAGTCCAAGTTTTTGAAGTGTCTTTTTAATACAGTTATACAAATGTAAATCAAACTTAAGATGGTCATCAATTGTAACTCCTAGAAGTTTTGTGGTGGATTCGACAGTGATAGATGTGTCATTGAGGGACAGTACAGTAAAAGTTGATTTGAGATCAGTGAGGTTTTTGGGGAGAAAGAGTAAGATTTTAGTTTTCTTAGGGTTGAGGATTAGTTGGTTGTCACACAGCCTATTCCCATTCAGAGGAATTATCAAATTTTAACCAACTACAGAAGAAGGAGAATCTCGCAGAACAAGAATATAGAAACAAGAAAAAATTGCTGAATGTTAAAGGGAAAATAAGAGAGGATATGAATAATAAGCATGGGTTTAGACAGGTTGCTGATAAGAAACTACTTTTTCATAGCAACTCCAGAACACAAAATCTCCTACCATAGCAACTTAGCAGAAAAGGTTTGTTGCTAAACTCAGGAAGCCTACGACAAAAAAATAACCAGAAATCCTTCAGGTGTATCATAGATATTTCAGAAATCTTATGCAATTTTGTATAAAGCAGATGAATGGGGGGAACCAAGAAAAGACACAAAAGAAAATATTTATGGAAAAATTGACAATGTCAATGTTAGAGGAATATTAGGCTCAAGAATTAGTAGCTTAGATAGGAAGGGATGAGATAAATGGTGATGTACAATCAACTAGTAGTGAAGTCTCCCGGAACAGTTTTATTCCTATGGAAGTTTGAAAGTTAGGAGGTGAGAAAGTGATAAAGATCTAGAAGGATTTATTTAACAACACTTTAAAAGAAGGGACAGTACCAGCATATTGGAAGAAAGCTGTGGTGATTGTATTACCCATAAAGGGTAAATACCCTTCAGGCCAGTTTCATATAGACCAATTTCAATTTTAAATCATGATTTTAAAGTGTTGATGTCTACACTAGCTAAGAAAATGGCAAAGGTGTTGTTAAATGTGATAGGTATAGATCTAATGTGGTTTTGTGGACAGAAGGCAATATTTGATAACATTAAAAAAACAATAATGATCTGAAAGGAAGAAGATTATAAGAAAGTGCCATTATTGTTGTTGGGACTTGATGCACAGAAGTTATTCAATAGAGTCAGCATGGATTTTATGAGCAGCGCAATTATAGTATTTGAGTTCTTTGACAGAATAACGTTAATTAGGAGTATAAATGAAGAATCATATGCAAGAATTAAGGTGAGAGGAATCCTGTCCAACAAGACATGTTTGAACAGAGGGATCAGATACGGATGTCTTATTTCCCCTTTATTACTTACTTTATACATACAGCCACTGGTAAAGAAAACAAGGACTCACAAATTCAAGGATAAAACTAAACATCGTAAACTGAGTTAAGTTAGTTTTGTTCGCAGACAATATTATTTTGTAATTAATAAATCTAGAAAAGAACATTTCAGTGTTGTAGAACATTTTGAGAGAGCTTCAAGTCTTTTTCATGATATAAAATAAATGAAGACAAAATCAAGGCTATAGAGGTAAACTATGTACCCACAACTAAATTGGTTCTGCAATACCCATATGTACAAGCAGTAAAATGTTTTTTAGTCCCTTTAATTTTATACACAGGTCAGGCATATTTTTAAAAAATGAAATCAGAAGACTTGCTGAAATGCTTTATTTTGACTGTAGATTACATCAGCCTCACATTAATATAAAAACTTAACATTTGGTTGCTATTCATCTTAGTACATTTACTTCAAAAATCATTTTTCACTGTTGTCTTGCCTTCTGATAGCATAAGGCATTTACATGAACTATGTTACTCAAAATTTGTTATACAAAATGCATTACATGACAGGGCATCATAGCATTTATAGTCTTTGAGATATACAGGTTTTCCATTTGCTCTATTGCACGTTATATCATGATATAAAAGGGTATATATATATATATATATATATATATATATATATATATATATATATATATATATATATATATATCTCAAATCAAAGGAAGCACTAACCAATAAAAAACAGTTCCATGAAAAATACCCACTGAGTATTCAAACAATGAAAAAAATATATATATAGCAAAAAAGATTGGCAATAACATTTACACAAAAAAACTTAACTTATTAATAAAATCTGCAAAGATTAACATGACAATAACCATAAACTAAAAGTTAACTAACATAATAAAAGAACTATAAATGATGTAACCCAGCTTCATAGCATAGTGGATAAAGCCCTGACTACATTGCAGGCAACCCCTGTGCAATTAGTGACTTGAGTGCCTGTATGAGCTGACAGGGGAGAGTAGGAGTTAGCAGTTGCTGCCAGCTTGCCCATCTTGTAGAAAGGCAGGCAGCTCTGGCTTGCCACATGGGTGACACCTAGTGGAAGTACTAAGTATTAACCTAGTGGAGTTCCAAGTTGGTGGAGCCTGCACTGCCATTAGTGCCTTAACACAATGCAATTGAGGTGAAACTGGCATGTTGAGGTGTGCTTCCCCTTAAGGAACTGTGATTGCAGGCTTGGGGGGAGTTGTGGGGAGGTAGGTATAATTAAAACATACTTCCCTTATCCAGTCTATTTCAAGCACAACATCTGTTATAATCCATAACTTTGCCTGTCTCGTGTTATTGTTTCATTTTTCTGTTGACTCTGTCTGGCTGCAAAAGTTTCACTCACAGACGGAATCTTATTCTTAAACATTATTCAAACGTAAAGCTGGCTGGAGTCACACAGTTAAAGAATATGCAACATTTCTTCAGTCTCTTAACACAATGAAAACTTTCTGCTTCCATGGCACATCTCATAGGCAATTCTTTGCATTTTCCAGTGTTAGCCACAAACCCTCCCAATACCTCACTTGCTTGACGCCACAGCGGTGTCTCTTTGTTGTGACAGACTGCCAAATTTGTGCAAAGCTGTTCAAACTCGAAACAACCAAATGATTTGGCTATCATCTATTCTAATGTATTTTGTTTTTACAAACAATGAGATCAGTTTGCCAAGTACAGGCATGGCTTTCCACTGAATGGAAACGGTACTACTACAGACAACAACGAACAGGAGGAACACGATGTGGGGACACACGATTATGTCTAGGAGGTACTACTACAGACAACAACGAACAGGAGGAACATGATGTGGGTACACACGATTATGTCTAGGAGGTACTACTACAGACAACAACGAACAGGAGGAACACGATGTGGGGACACACGATTATGTCTAGGAGGTACTACTACAGACAACAACGAACAGGAGGAACATGATGTGGGTACACAAGATTATGTCTAGGAGACATAATGGGAGTACACTCTGAAAAGGAAAGATGAGAAATGGATGGTGTAGATCATTGTGTGTATTGTACCTAGTCAGCACATGCATATAAGTTACTGAGCACGTGCAAGATCTGTGCCATTTTGTAGTCAGTCAGAGTGAGTGCAGGGTTGAATGGAGACGCACATGCAAGTGTGTTTGAAGTAACAAGTCAGTTAGTTTATGAAGTTCGAAGTATATGTTCCAGTTACAACTCCTGATGTGTTTATGTACAATAAATGACTTAAACAAATACCCAGCCTCAGTGTCTCATTTGATACATGAGACATGCGACATGGCATCAAACTGGAAGTTGAAGCAGCTTACAAACCATGAGTCATGCAGTTAGAAGTGGAGAAATATACAGCAGCCAACTCACAAACAGGTCAGCGGTTATTCAAAGGTACTTAAACTTGTTTAAATGATTTTTCAGTTGCCGAATAAGTGGCAAAGCATTCAAAACGTTCAAAATGATTACCGAGATAAACAAAATGTCTGAAATAGTGACATAGTAATAAAAGTATTCAAAATAATCTCAGAAGTGTTCAAAATCATTTCCAAAGTGTTTAAAATGTACGAAAAGGCTACAACTAACATTTTTCGCAATATACTACTTTTTCTTAACTAAACTTTTTGAAGTATCCAAAGTTTCTGGAATGTTCTTAGTCTTAAAGTAAAGCCTTTTCAGAGAGATTGTTATGCAGTTTGGCATAATTACAAGCACCTGGTATATGCTTATATTTAAATTCATTTTTTGTTATGGTAGAGGGATTTCGCAGACCTGGACTGCTGGTGTTTGACAGCTGAGAATTGGCAAGTTTGAACAAGAATATGATATTTTCATCCAGACTGCATTTTCTGATAAAGAAGCACGTACAGAGGCATTTATACTTCTTAATTCAGCTGGCTTGGAAGCCATTGAAAGGGAACGTTCATTTGTGTATGCACCTGCCATGCAGGAGAGGGGGAGAACTGCCATACTGTGATGCAGGCTGAAACGCGGGAAGACACTAAGTGCTTAAAACATAAATTTAGAGAAATGTGTAACCTTCATATGGATATTACTATAGAAAGGCACATGCTTTACACAAGAAATCAAAAGCTTGGTGAAACTATAACAGCATAAATTACTTATGTGACTTAAGAAATAAAGCAAAAACGTGCAGATTTGGTGATCTGAGAGATGAGTGGATAAAAGGCTTGTGTGTGGTGTTAATGATGCAGTGAGAGAGATTTTGCTTCGAGACAGTGATTTAATGTTGAGTAAAGTCATTTCAACTGCAACTGTATCATTATGATCTACAACGAGAGTTTTTTCCATGTAATGAAATGTATGCCTTCAACTTTTTGTACTTTTTGCCATCAAAATGGTATCCAGTATTTTTGTTAAACTACCGAATTGTTCTGTAATTGGTGCTTTACGTATGCTAATATATGTTAACAATATCCCTGTATCTGGAGCTTTTCTCCCTGGGCCTCCACTGAAAAAGGACCTGTGTCCAGTCAGACTTTCTGGTAAACAAATGTAAAATAAAATAAAATAAAATAAATAAATAAGTAGAGATTTGTCAAATACATTAGCTTAAAGAAAAGCATACAAATATGCTTACGAGAGAAAAGCATGCAGTATCTCATGCAGTATCTGCCAGTGCAAATGTTGATAGAGTACAACATAAAGCTAAGATGAAAAAGAGATATGAACCGAGAGGCTGTGCCACACCTAACTCATTGTTAACTGTTGTAATTGTGGAGGTAGTCAAACCTAAATGTGAGAAGTGCTTAGCTTTTGGCCAGCAGTGTCACAGATGTAAAAAGTGGAATCATTTCAAAAGGCTTTGCAAGTCTACAGTGACACCTACTTTTTTTAAAAGAGAGCATCTGAAGAAGCAAGTAGATCAGCTAGAGAGCTGTGAGCAAACTTTCTATGTTGGTGTCTCTGTGATCGATGAAACAGTTAACACAGTAGATTGTCAGTTGACAGCAAAGACTGAAATATTTTGTACTGTACGAATTACTGGGAAGCCTGTAGAGCTTAAAGCAGACACTGGATCCTAGTGCATTGTTATATCAGCACAAATGTTTGCTGAAGTAAAAGCTGGTGAGAAACATGATTCAGCAAAGTGTGCAAACTGCATAACTAGTTACTTATGGTGCTGAAGAGATTCAAAACTGATGGTGCAGCAATTCTCACATGCCATTCTGCTGGGAAGTCATAGGACTTGCAGTTTTACGTAGTCAAAAGGCATGTGCAGTCATTGTTAGGCCTCAAAGACAGTTTGAGAATGGGACTGGTTTCATTTAATAGAGAGGTCCAAAATATAAATCTGAATAACGACAGTTTTACACAGAATATTTTTAATGGATATGCTGATATTTTCAAGATGAACTTGGCAAACTTCCAGTCACATATTCCAAGAAGTTAAACCATGAAGTAAGCCCAGTTGTCAGATCAGCAAGGAAAGTTCTGGTAGCAATGCAGAGCAAAGTAAAAGCAGAACTTGAAAAAATGGTGAATTTGGGTGCTCTTACTCCATTAAAAGAACTGACAGAATGGGTATCCTCTATGGTCGTAGCTCATAAGAAAAGCTGAGATGATATTTGAATATGTACTGTTCTGAGAGACTTAAAGTGCTTAAATGTCCCCATCATCCAATGGGAACAGTAGAAGAAGGAGCTGCTCTCATGCCAAATACCACTGTTTTTTCAGTCTTATATGCAAAAAGTTCCTTTTGGCAAATTTCGATGGATTGCAAATCTTCATTGTTAACCACTTTCAGTACACCATTTGGTAGATACAGATTTTTGAGAATGCCATTTGGGATAAATTCTGCCAGTGAAGTATTTCAATATGCAATGGAGCAAATTTTTTCGGGTTATCCATGTGCTATCATAGTAGAAGACATTATTGTAGGTGCAATGGTGAAGATGAACATGATGGAAGCCTCAAGAAAGTTCTATACCATGCACATGAAGTAAATCTTAAACTGAATCTTTAGAAAGGCAAATTCAAACTGAAAGAAGTTACTTATGTGGGTCATTTGTTTACCAGTGCTGGCTTACAACCAGATCTGTCTAATCAAGCAGCAATTCTTGAGATGCTAGTTCCAGACAATGTCAAATCTTTACAATGTTTTCTTGGTATGGTCAACTATTTAGGAAAGTTCATCCCAGACCTTGGTGAGCTTTCAGCACCGTTACATGAGTTGACACACAAAACTATCAACTGGTTTTGGTTGGAACACCACCAAAGAGCATTTGATATTCTGAAACAGAAAATTGCCAGTCCACCGACATTGAGATTTTATGATGTTCACAAACCAATGACTCTTTTGTATGATGCTTCTAAGTATGGTCTTGGTGTAGCATGTCTTCAAGAAGGTGTATCCGTAGCCTATGCATCCAGAACTTTAACACAAACTGAGATGCAGTATGCACAAAAAGAGCTTTTGGTAGCAGTGTTTGAGTTCAAGTTCAGTGATTACATTTATGGCAAACCACCCAAATAGACTGATCACCAGCCTCTAGTGACAATTCTGAAAAAGCCAATACATACAGCCCCAGCACGCATGCAATGCATGATGTTAAAATTGCAACAGTACAATTTCAATATTGTTTATACAAAAGGCAAATTTTAAAGCTCGCTGATGTTTTGTCAAGAGCACCCAGACAAACAACAGAACAGCATGACAATGAGTAAGCAGACTTCAAAGTTATGGGAATCATGGAAGTCAAAAACTGTTCATCACGTCTTGATGAACTCAGAAATCACAGAGCTTCAGACCCAGTTCTCCAGAAGATGAAAAACATTATCAGTCAAGGATGGCTAGCATGACAACCTAGTTTACCACTGGACATAAAAAGGTATTTTCCTTAAACAGAGGAGCTTCTGATGGAAGATGGAAACATCATGAAAGGTCCTAAAGTGGTAATTCCTTCAGCATTACAACAGGAATATATATGAAGATTTTGCATCATGGTCAGCCAGGTACTGATTCAAAGAAGGGCAAGAGGCATAGTATTTTGGCCTTCTGTGTCAAAAGATATAGATATGGAAACTCTAGCATGTTCAATTTGCAGCAGCACTAAATTGCACCAACAAAAAGAACCTCTTCAGATAAACCAGATTTCTGAATTACTATGGTCGACTTTTGCTACTGATATTTTTGAATGAAATGGTCAACATTACTTAGTGTTAGTAGACTCTTATTCAAATTGGTTTGAAATTGACCTTCTTCCTAACTTAACATCCAGCACTGTCATTACAAAATTGAAGAGACATTTTTCTGTCCATAATAGTTCACACAAAGTCGTATATGACAATGGTGTACAGTTTACAAGTCAGCAGTTCAAGACATTTACTGAGCCTTGGGACTTTGTCCATGTTACTAGTAGTCCTGAGTATCCACAGTCCAAAGGATTAGCTGAGCGTGCAGTTCAAAGTGTGAAGTATCTGTTGGAGAAATCTAAGAAAGATGGTACCGATGTTTATCTTAACCTACTTAATCTCAGAAACATCCCTCGAGGTAATTTGCTTGGTTCACCTGCTCACAGATTGATGTCCAGACAGACTAGAACAAGTCTTCTGCTCAGTAAATAATTATTGATACCAAATGCAAACAAAAACAGAATAGTCAAGGCTCAACTTTTCAGAAAACACCAGCCACAAAAGTTGTACTATGATAAATCCAGCAAACCTCTCAGACCATTAAGACAAGGAGAGATTGTGAGAATGCAAACAGCTAAAGGATATGACCGAGTGGGAATTGTCAAGAATATTTGTGAAGAACTGCGATCTTACATCGTATAATTTGAAGGAATAAATTTCAGATTACCAGTCTCCGAACCAGTGATGCAGCAAACTGCCTGTGCCAGAAAGTATTTCTCAGAGTGGCTTTACACTTGTTCAAATTCCAGAGAATGGTGTACTTTCTTCAAGTAATCATTATGTAATTCCCGAAGTTCCAATTGTAAAAGAATCCCCACAGAATGTCCCTGTTGCTAAACCGAAAGTTTTTATGTGACCAGATCGGGTAGAAATTCCAGACCCAATCTAAAATACACAGTGACTTGGACTTGAATTAATTTGTTGTTAAATGTTAATGTGATATCTAGCTGATAAAATATCTTGTTCTCCTATTGCATGTTGAACTAATCAAAGAAGGAGGATGTAGATCATTGTGTGCACTGTACCTAATCAGCCACTGTAGCTAGATACTATCTGCATTTAAGTTAATGAGCATGTGCAAGATAGTACAGTTGTGTACACTTACCATAAATGTAGATGTTCGAGTTTCTTTACTGTTGCAGTCATCACATTTGGGTTATCCCCGCCAGGGTAGCCCTCGGTCGGCCTGAATACCAGAGGCTTAGTATTTCTGCATCGATTGCTGTCACTTGAGGACTGACATCAGGTCATCAGTGGTATAAAGGAAGGCAGCCGACACCATTACATCAGTTTTGCTTGCCCTAACCGTTCAAGAGACCCCAAAATAGGAGGCTAGGGTCTGGTAGCAGAACCCCAACAGTGGAAAATAAATACTAATATGTCCCTTGTAAGGAAAGGAGAACAACAAGGAAGACAGGTAAAGTACAGTTGTGTACACTTACCATAAATGTAGATGCTCGAGTGTATTCACTGTTGCAGCCATTACATTTGGGTAATCTGCTGGCAGGTTGCCCTCAGTCAGCCTGATTAACAAAGTTTTGGGTCCTGCATCGGGTGCTGTCCCTTCTTCCATGATGTCAGGTTGTCAGGGGTATAAAACATGCAGCCGACGCCATTACATCAGTTTTTCTTGCCCCAGATGTCAGGTGCCCCCCAAATGGGGAGCAAAATATATATATATATATATATATATATATATATATATATATATATATATATATATATATATAATTTAAAACACAAAAGATATACCTCCAAACAAAAGCAAATACACCAAAAAGGCTTTTAAGCATAGTAAAAGAAAGGAGAGGTATAGCAAGAAAAAAAGGGGGGCTGGATGGTGGGTAACCAGGACTGCAACAGTGAATACACTTGAACATCTACATTTATGGTAAGTGTACACAACTGTACTATGTTCTTTGTGTTTCACTGTTGCAGTCATTACATTTGGGTAGAATCCCAAAGCTACGGTTGGGAGATTGGATTTATACAGCATTAGGAGCAGCTTTAAGGTCCTGCAGGACAACAGTGGCAAAGCCAGCTCTGGATTTAGAGAAGAGAGGTAAATGGTAATGTTTGGTGAATGTATGAACTGAGCTCCAGGTAGCAGTTTCTAGAAGGTCTCTGGTAGGAACCCCTCTAAGAAAGGCTGCAGAAGTAGATGCAGCCCTGGTGGAATGAGATCTGATTCCCCTGGGGATAGGTTTACCATGGTGCATATAGCAGAAATGAATACAATGGCTTATCCATTTGGAAATAGTCTGTTTTGAAATAGCCTTTCCCTCTGCCCCTGCAGCAAATGTCACCAGTAGTTGTTCTGCTTTTCTTAGAGATTTTGTCCTGTTTAAGTAGAATCTAAGTTGTCTGTGTACATCCAATGAATGCAGAATCTGCTCACCCTTGTTCTGTGGATTGGGAAAGAAAGTTGGCAGATGAATGGTCTGATTAACAGCCACACTTGATACCACCTTACGCATGAAAGATGGATTGGTCCTGAGAGCCACCCTTTCTGGATGAAAAATAATGAAAGGCTCCACTGCCATAAGAGCCTATAATTCTGAAATCCTTCTAGCTGAAGTGACTGCTAAAAGGAACACTGTTTTCCAGGAGAGAAATTTTAGGTCTGCAGTAGCAGATGGCTCAAAAGGAGGGAGAGTGAGTTTTTCCAAAACAAAATTGAGGTCCCATGCAGGAGTTGGTGCTCTCCTGGGAGGTCTTAAATTTTTGGCCCCTCTGAGATACTGCTTTAGCAGAGGATGAGAGAAGAGGGGAGGTTCTGTGTTGTAATGAGCTGAAATGGCAGAGGCATGGATTTTTATGGAAGAAAAAGATAGGCCCTTGTGAAGCATCTCAGTTAAGTATTGCAGAATCTGAGGAATATTGGGCATTGCTGTGCTTATTCCTTGTGACAGGTTCCAGGCACAGAATCTTTTCCATTTATCAGCATAAGATTTTCTAGTATTAGGCCTTCTAGCCTCCAAAATGACATCCATCACAGGTTTGCTGAGGGATGTCAAGGGTGAAATTAGTTGATTAGCCACACTGCAAGATTCAAAGTTTGGAGCTGAGTGTGCAGAATTAGGTAGTTCTGCTGAGACAGTAGGTAAGGTGTCTGAGGCAGGTGCCACGGAGGAAGGTGTGACACATTGCGCAGGAGTGGGTACCAGTGTTGGCGAGGCCAGTCTGGAGCAATCAGAATCATTTTTGGTTTGTCCTGTCTGACTTTTAGTAGAACTTTGGAGAGCAGAGGCAGAGGGGGAAAAGCATAGACTGATAGGTTTTTCCAGCTGAATGATAGAGCATCCACTTTCCAAGCTTTTTTGTGATGAATTCTTGTGCAGAATTTGTCCAACTGATAGTTCTGGGGTGAGGCAAAAAGATCTATGTCTGGGATCCCCCATTTAACGTGTCAACATGTTGAAAACTTGTGGTTCCAGTTTCCATTCGTGTGGGTCCATAAGATTTCTGCTTAGTTCATCTGCCATAGTATTTAGCTTTCCTGGCAGGGATTGAGCTTGTAGATGTATATGATAAGTCAAGGCCATGCTCCACAATGCCATGGCTAGTCTGCAAAGGGGGTAGGAATGTGCACCTCCCTGCTTGTTTATGTACCACATAACTGTGGTGTTGTCTGTTTTTATCATTAGTTGTCCTGGATGAAGGTAATCCTTGAAGGCTGTCAGAGAATTATGTACAGCTAGCATTTATTTTTGATTGATATGTAAGTGCATTTGATTTGGGTTCCATTTGCCCTGAATGCACTTCCCTGCCAGATGAGCCCACCAAGCATAGTCTGATGCATCTGTAGTTGGGGTTTGGGCAGCAGGGGGTGGAGTAAATGGCAGCCCCTTGTTTTGGTGGCAGGCTTCTGCCCACCATAGGAACTCTAGTTGCAGGCAAGGTATAATAGGAATCATTGTTTCCAGGCTGTGACAATGTTGACTCCATAAACTTTTTAAGTACCACTGAAGTTTCCTCATATGCAGTCTTGCATATGGAATTAGAAGAATGCAGGAGGCCATGAACCCCAAGGCTTGCAGAATTTGTCTTGCAGATAGCAGGGTTTTTGTGGCCACCTGTTTGAAGTAAGTCACCAATTGAATTTGCTTTTCTGGCATTAGGTAAGTCATCTGGGCAGTTGTATTCAAGCTTGCATCCAGGAATGTAATTTTTTGAGAGGGTACCAGTTGCGATTTCTCTTCATTTATGGTGTACCCTAGACAAGTTAGAACCCTTTTTACAAACACCAGATGCTTTAGAAGAATGTCCTTGTTTTCTGCTTGAATTAGACAATTGTCCAGGTATGGATATATTTGAATATTTCTTTGCCTGCAAAATGCATTTACTGGTGCCAGGTACTTTGTGAAGACCCTGGGTGTAGTAGATAAGCCAAAGGGCAGTGCAGAGAACTGGTAATGGAAGTAGCCTGCTTTGAAGCGGAGGTATCTTCTGCAAGATTTCCTGATTGGGATATGCAGGTAAGCCTCTTTTAAGTCTAGAGTTACCAACCAGGCATCTTTGCCTAGCATAAGTAGTAATTGCTGAAGAGTCAGCATATTGAATTTTGGAATGTCCAGAAATGTGTTTAGAGTGGATAAGTCCAGAATTGGACGCCATGATTTGTCTTTTCTGGGTACCAGGAAAAATCTTGAATAGAAACCTTGTCCCTTTTCCTCTTCTGGTACTGGTTGAATAGCCTCCATGTTCATGATGGACAGAACTTGTTTCTGGGCCTCTGCCCACTGATTTGGGGGCAGATCTGGCCATCCGTTTGGGATTGGCAACATGTGGAAATGAAATCTGTATCCCTGGGATACTATATTTAAAATACATTTGTCCTGGGTAATAAGTTGCCAGTTTCATGCATGAAGTGCCAGTTTTCCCCCCAAAGGGGTGGCTAAAAGATAAGTGCTTGGCGATTGTAGAGGGAAGTCATTGAGACTGTTTACCATAGGGAGGTGACTTGTTGTTTCCAGATTTGGAGGTGGAGGCACCCCATTGTTTTGTTCTAAAAGTTCCTTGTGACTGAAACCTGGAGCTTTTGGAATGTCTTGATTTGACTTGAGCAGCTCTCGAGGGGACTGGAAAGGACCAGTTCTTAGAAGGCCAGTGCCTACTAAATCTTGGAGGTTGCACTTGTAAGAAATATTTCACAGTTTGCATAGATTTAGCTTTATCTTCCATCTTTTTTAACACTTCTTCAGCCTTATTACCAAAGAGATGGTCCTGTTGTAAAGGAGCATCCAACAATTTTGCTTTAACATGGTCAGGCAGAGTTTTCTCTTTGAGCCAAGCATGCCTTCTTAGCACAGATCCAGTTACAGCAGCCCTGCAAGAGGCCTCCAAGGAATCAAAACCACATTGCAAAGTATGTTTTCCAACTTGTTCAGCTGAATGTAATAAATCCTGCAGATCTTTATTTTCCACACAGTCAGAGATTAACATCATTTTTTGTTTAAGTAGTCCCATGATATGCTGTTGTTATTTAAGCATATGAAATTGACAGTTTAAAGCCCTGATTGCCAAGGTTGCAGATGTGTAAACCTTCTTACCCCATCTATCCAGTGCCCTGGAATCTCTATCAGAAGGGGTAGGATTTTTAGCAGTAGAGGCTTTAATGCCCTTGGGACTCTGAGAAATGGTTTCAAGATCAGCAATAGGATTTTTGAAAAGGAATTTGTGGGAGTCAGGAACCCTGTAGTATCTGTTTGGCTTACTAGGAGCCAGTGGCAGAGAAGCAGGAGTCATACTAGATTCTGAAAAAACATCATCAACAAAGTCTAGAACAGAAGGTATAGCCAAAGGCCTATGATGAGGAAGAAGAAAATCTCTAAGTCTCTTTTTAGATTCAGAGAAATCCTGACTTTCCCAGTGGAAATGTTCCCTTAAGGTATGTAAAGTTTCCTCAAAAGAGAAATCCTCAGGGGGAGAAGCAGAAGGAATGGAATCTTCTGCATCAGAGTCCTCATAAGTAGGAATAGACAAATACTGTTCATTAGAAGAGACAGAAGAAATAGAATCCTGTTCAAAAGATTCATAATCAATGTCTTGCCTAGGCCTCTTAGCAGGAGGGGGTTGGCTACCCCTGATCAAGGTAATTAAATCTTCAGCCATTTTGATCATTTGTTTTTTAAGCATAGGGGCCTGCACACATGGCCCAAGCATCGGTTATTTAGACATAGAAGTAGATTTTGGCCTTAGTTTTGAAGATGGCGTCAGTTTAATATACAAATCTTTAGGCCTGAAAACACCGTCTGAAGCCGGTGCCTGCACAGTGGCTCCGGACCCATCTAAGATAGAGACATCCGCAGGTTCAATACTTAAAGCATCTCGCAGCATACCGGACTCCGAATGGGTCTCAGTAGAAGCCTATGAATCAAAAGTAGTGGGCATCAGGGGCTGCAAAAGCACCTCGCTGAGTACTGGCCAACTAGCGACTGGCTTAGAAGAAGCATCGTCGTCAGTTTTGGAACTCGATGGCCTGTCTCTTTTTCTTTGCGTTTTTTAGGTAATCGGTAGTCATATTGTTAACCAACATAATTTCTGGATAGGTAAATCGTGAGCCAAAATATTTAGAAGCAAAAATGTACCAGCGTTTAATAATGCATTGATTAAATCTAGCACAAAACCGACAACAAGGCACGTTATGATCAGGGCCTAGGCAAGGAATACAGTACAAATGAAAATCCTTGTGAGGTATTTGCTTCCCACAAGTAATGCAATTATTAACTTTTACTGGCATCGGTAAGGAGCAAGAAAAAGTTTCCCCAATGGGGTACTTAGTTTTTAGTAGAAGACTTTGGTTCTGAAACTCGAAAATTAAAATTTCAGGAGTCGGCCGACTGGCACTTGTGAACTGCTTCTGCTTTGGGCACCGTGTGGCAAGAAAGACTGATGTAATGGCGTCGGCTGCATGTTTTATATCCCTGATGACCTGACATCATGGAAGAAGGGACAGCAACCGATGCAGGACCCAAGACTTTGTTAATCAGGCCAACTGAGGGCAACCTGCCAGCAGATTACCCAAATGTAATGACTACAACAGTGAAACATGAAGAACATGCAAAATACAAAAAGGGGGAAGGAGGGAGGGAAACCAGGACTGCAACAGTGAAGACACTCAAACATCTACATTTATGGTAAGTGTACACAACTGTACTATGTTCTTTGTGTTTCACTGTTGCAGTCATCACATTTGGGTAGATTCCCAAAGCTGAGGAAATGGGTGGAGGCAGTCAAGGAAGCTAGGGGCTGGCTAGCATGCCCTGAAAGAATGTACAGAGGCAAAACCTGCCCTGGACTTGGAGAAGAGAGGCAGGTGGTAATGCTTGGTAAAGGTGTGAACAGATGTCCAGGTGGCAGCCTCCAGGATGTTCCTGGTGGGGACTCCTCTGAGGAAAGCTGCAGAGGTTGAGGCTGCTCTGGTGGAGTGTGTCCTGACCCCCTTGGGGAGGCTTGTCATGCTGTTTGTAGCAAAAATGGATGCACTGTGCTATCCATTTAGAAATGGTTTGCTTGGAGATGGCTTTGCCCTCTGCTCCTGAACCAAAGCTAACCAGCAGTTGATCAGATTATCAGAAGGGTTTAGTCCTGTCCAGATAGTATCTGAGCTGTCTGTGCATATCTAGAGAGTGCAGAATCCTTTCCCCCTTGTTTTGAGGGTTAGGAAAAAGGTGGACAAATGGATGGATTGGTTCAGAGCTGTACTGAACACCACCTTGGGCATGAAGGATGGATACGTTCTGAGGGATACCCTGTCTGCATGGAAGACGATGAAAGGTTCCACTGCCATGAGTGCTTGCAGCTCAGCATCTCTTCTGGCTGAAGTGATGGCCAGGAAGAAGGCTGTCTTCCAGGAGAGAAAATTTAGCTCTGCAGAAGAAGCTGGTTCAAAAGGAGGCAGGGTGAGCTTTTCCAAGGCAAAGTTAAGGTCCCAAGCTGGTGTTGGTGCCCTTCTGGGGGGGGCGTCTCAAGTTGTTAGCCCCTCTGAGGGACTGTTTGATGAGAGGGTGTGAAAAAAGAGGCTGCCCAGTAGGAAAATGATCTGAAATAGCAGAGGCATGAATATTTGCAGAGGAGAGAGAGAGACACTACTGTGTAGTAGGTCAGCTAAGTAATCCAGGATGAGAGGGATGGAGAGCTGTGCCTTACTGGCCTCCTTAGCCTGGATCCAAGTGCAGAACCTTTTCCATTCATCTGCATAAGACTTTCTGGTGTTAGGCCGTCTGGCCTCTCGGATAACACCCAGAACCTGTTTACTGAGGGTGGCAGATTGTTCAGGGGTCAGGGTATAAGCCAAGCTGCCAAATTGAGTGTCTGCAATTGGGGGTGCATTAATTCCCCTTCCCTCTGGGTTAGGAGGTTGGGAATCTGAGGATGATTCCTTGGGGGCAGTGGAGATAGGCCATGCAGCAAGGAGTACCAGTGCTGCCTGGGCCAGTCTGTAGCTATGAGAATGGTCCTTGGTTTTTCCTCCCTTATTTTGATCAGTACCTTGGGAATGAGAGGTGAGGGAGAAAAAGCATAAACTGAGAGGTTTACCCAGGGGAAGGACAGAGCATCCACTTTCCATGCCATGCAGTGATGCTCCCTGGTGCAGAATTTGCTGAGCTGATGTTTGGTATGGGAGGCAAAGAGGTCGACCTCTGGGGTTCCCCATTTCTGAGTTATTAGTAAGAAGGTATTTCTGTTGAGCTGCCACTCGTGGGGGTCCAAAAGCTTTCTGCTTAATTGGTCTGCCAGGGAGTTGAGAGAGCCTGGCAGGTATTGTGCTAACAGGTGCAGTTGCATGGAAGAGGCTGTAAACCAAAGGGTCATGGCCAGCCTGCACAGCTGGTAGGAATGAGTCCCTCTCTGCTTGCTGATGTACCAAATCACTGTGGTGTTATTTGTTTTGATCAGGAGAACCCCTGGAGAGAAAAGGCGGTTTGAAAACTATCAAGGCCTGCTGCACAGCCATCATCTCTTTTAGACTGATGAGCAGGGGGAGTTGCTGGGGATTCCATTGGCACTGTATGCACCTGCCATCCAGGTGTGCCCCCCAAGTGTAATCTGATGTGTCTGTGGTGAAGGTCTGGGCAGCAGGGTGTGAGGAGAAGGGCAGTCCCTTGTTGTGGGAGCAGGCTGTTACCCACCAAAGAAATTCCTTCCTCAGGCAAGGAATAATAGGTAAAACAGTTTCCAGATCCTGAGAGTGTTGACACCAAAGGCTCTTTAGGTACCATTGAAGTTTCCTCATATGCAGTCTGGCATATGGAATAAGGAGTATGCAAGATGCCATGAACCCCAGGGCTTGTAGGATTTCCCTTGCAGAAAGCTGGGACCTGGTGGCCAGTTGAGAAAAGTAAGCAGATAGAAAACTTTGTTTCTCTGTTGTTAGGCATGCCATCTGGGATGCTGCATTCAGACTTGCTCCCAGGAAGATTATCCTTTTGGTGGGTACCTGTATGGATTTATTTTTGTTGATTGTGTACCCTAAGGAAGTTAGTAGGTCCAACAAAGGCCAGGTCTTTGAGCAGCTTTTCCTGGCTGTCTGCCTGAATAAGGCAGTCGTCTAAGTAGGGGTAAATTTGAATATTTCTTTTTCTGCAGAAAGCAATGGCTGGAGCCAGGCATTTTGTGAAAACTCTGGGAGCAGTAGATAAGCCAAAGGGAAGTGCAGAGAACTGAAAATGTTGAGATCCTGCCCAGAAGCTAAGATATTTTCTGCAGGACTCCCTGATAGGAATGTGGCGGTAGGTCTCTTTTAGGCCCAGGGTGGCTAGCCAAGCGTCTTTGGAGAGCATGGGTAGCAGCTGATGGAGGGTGAGCATTATGAATTTTTGGATCACCAGGAAGGTGTTTAGAATGGATAGATCGAGGATGGGGTACTAGGTGCCCCCTTTTATGGGTACCAGAAAAAGTCTGGAGTAGAAGCATTGGCCTATGTGCTCTGCAGGTATGTGTTCTACTGCTCCCAAGGAGAGCAGGATATGTATTTGCTGTTGAGCCTCTGTCCACTGATTCAGTGGTAGATCTGGGAACCCTTTTGGGGTTGGAAGGGTGTGGAAGGAGAATTTGTACCCCTGAGACACAAAGTTCAGAACCCAGTTGTTCTTGGTAATGGTGGCCCAGGTGGTTGAGTGACAGGAGAGTTTTCCTCCTAGGGGTATGTGATGGTGGGCAGAGCCGAGGTTAGGAGGGGGGGTGAGTCATTGTGAGTTCTTACCATAAGGGGGGTGGCTTAGAACTCCCTAGTTTTGTAGTGGAGGCAGTCCACTGCTTAGATCTCTGCAACCCCTGGGACTGCTGTCTTGGAGATCTGTTTCCACAGGGCCTAGGCTGGCCCTGTTTACTAGGTGCAGGAAAGGACTAGTGCTTGGAAGGAAAATGCCTACTAAACCTAGGAGGCTGTACCTGTAGGAAATCTTTAACAGTCTGCACAGATTTTGCTTTTTATTCCATCTTTTTTAACACCACTTCTGCTTTAGTACCAAATAAGTTATCTTTGTGCAAGGGAGCATCCAACAATTTTGATTTGACATGGTCTGGCAGGGGTTGTTCCTTAAGACATGCATATCTTCTAATTACAGATCCTGTGACTGCTGCCCTGCAAGAGGCTTCTAGAGCATCAAAACTGCAGTGCAAATTGTGTTTAGTTACTTGACCAGCAGAGTGCATTAACTCCTGTAAATCTTTAGATTCTGCCCATGCAGGAAAGCAGGATTTTTTTTGTTTAAGGAGTTCCAGGGTATGTTGCTGATATTTAAGCATATGGAACTGACAATTTAGTGCCCTGATAGCAAGAGTAGCTGAGGTGTATACTTTTCTACCCCATCTGTCCAGTGCTCTGGATTCCCTTACTGAGGGGGTGGGATTCTTAGCTAAAGTAGCTTTAATCCCTTTTGGGCCTTGAGTATTGACCTCAAGGTCCACTCCTGGGTTTTTAAAAAGATATTTGTGAGAGTCAGGGACTCTATAGTACCTGTCTGGTTTTCTGGGAGCAGGAGGGAGGGTGTCTGGAGCCAAGCTGGATTCAAGGGAGACACCATCCACCACATCTAGGACTGGGAGGATAGCGCCTGTGCTGTGGAAGGTGCAGGAACTCTCTGAGTCTCTTTTTAGACAGTAGGTAGTCTTGACGCTCCCATTTGAAATGCTCCCTTAAAGTATGCAGGGTTTCCTCAAAGGAAAAATCCCCTGAGGGTGAGGCTGAAGGAATAGATTCTTCTGTATCAAAATCCTCATATGTAGAGAGGGGCTGCATGTCTTCATAGTCAGATGCATCGGATTCATCTGACTCTTGTTCAAACAAAACTACTGGAGACAAATCTCTTTTTCTTTTTGAGGAAGTGGCTTGGCTTCCCCTAATCAGCATGATAAGGTCTTCTGCCATTTTAAGCATTTATGACTGATGCAAGGGAGCAGGCGTCAAAGAATGGCTAGTAGTCGGTTTCTTGGGGGTGGTTTGACCCTTGGGCCTAAGAAACTCATTTGTTTTAGAAAGAATGGTAGCCATGAAAGAAGATGTTGGTTTATGTCTGGATTTGGTGTTGCGAAGGACTTCCTTGGAAGCCACTGCCTGCACAGCAGCTCCGGACCCATCCAAGGTAGAGAAGACCACAGGATCCTTAGACGAAGAAGAGTTCTGCGGCATGCAGAAAGGGTCTCAGTAGCAGCCTGTGAACTAAATAAAGTGGGCATCAGGGGCTGCAAAAGCGCCTCACTGAATTCCAGAGGACTGACGATCAGCTTTGCAGTACCGTCGTCAGAAGGTTTGATCCTGGGCAGTCTGTCACTGTCTTTATCTTTATGCTTTTTTGGAAGATCTGCTGTCAGATGGCTTACCAAAGCCATATCTGAATTTGAGGACTGTAAATGGAAATATCTGGCTACAATAAGGGCAGTCTGTCACTGTCTTTATCTTTATGTTTTTTGGAAGATCTGCTGTCAGATGGCTTACCAAAGCCATATCTGAAATCGAGGACAGTAAATGGAAATATCTGGCTACAATAAGGGCCTGACAACAAATAGTTCTGGTGTTAAAGCACAGAACCAACAATGAAGGACATCGTGGTCTGGGCCTAGACAAGTGATGCAGTAAGAGTGGAAGTTCCGGTGTGGTATTTGCTTTCCACAAGCGAAACAATTATTAACTTTTTCTAACATCGGTTAGTGCAAGAAAAAAGGATCCCCAATGGGGTACTTAGTTTTCGAAGACTTCAACTTCAATTCAGAAATGAAACTCAGGTAGCGGCCAACCGGCACTCATGTGAACTGCTTCTGCTTTGGGCTCCACGGCAAGAAAGACTAATGTAATGGCATCGGCTGCCTTCCTTCATAACAATGACAACCTGACGTCAGTCCTCAAGTGACAGCAACTGACGCAGAAATAATAACTCTCTGGTATTCAGGCTGGCTGAGGGCTACCCTGGCAGGGGTAACCCAAATGTGATGACTGCAACAGTGAAACATGAAGAACATCAGTGGGATTTTGCATAGTCAGTCAGAATGAGTGCAGGCATGAATGGATATGCACATGCGAGTGTGTTTGAAGTAACAAGTCAGTCAGTTAGTTTATGAATTTTGAAGTATATGTTCCAGTTACAACTCCTGATGCATTTATGTACAATAAATAACTTAAATGAATACCCAGCTTCACTGTCTCATTTGATACATGAGACATGTGACAGAGGGGACTCAAGCTACACGGCATAACTAATAACAACTACTCAATGGACTTGTGAAAGAACTTCTTCATGGAAAAGGCCTAATCCTTTATGGCTACAACAGAATGCGTGTCTATATTAGATGAACGAAAGTTCATCTTAGCTTAACTGATGAGTGAATATTATGAACTCAAAACGCACTGTAAGTAGATCGTGGTACAGTGAAGATGGGAATATTTGCACTTTCCTCACTGTAGTGCAATCTCGGAGTTGGAGTATATATTAGGGGTGTGGGGGGGCAAGACCCCAGGCTTGCAGTTTTGAGTTATGATATTCACTCATGTGAGTTGCGATGATTAAGGAACTTTCGTTCATCTAATATAGACTCCAGAATGCTACCAGACATGACAATGTCCTAATCTAGTAAAAGTGACTCAGAAGTCAAGTACATGGATGTTCCACTCACCATGCTAAGCAACTACAGAGTGATGACTACCTGAATCTCAGGCGCTACAATTTGTGATGTCACTAAGACTCTTGATCCCTTCACCCCAAGTATGCAAACAACCTGGTCACTGTTAATGTGGATTAAAGGATTGCAGAGGCCCCTCTTTGGAAAGAGGTTAAGAGAGGGACATGGCTGAGCTCACAAGGTGCACACCTAAAACTAGGAAGAGCTAGTCCTGAGCAATATCTCGCCATCATCAAGGATACCATAATGCAGAGAGAAAATAATTCACTTCAGCAATGTTATTATTAATTAATAATAATAATAATATTAATTAATAATAATGTTATTCTACAAGGATCCAATATGTGGCAACACTGGGGAAAAATGCACAGGGATGGCTTGCTCCTCTTACCTCAGGACTTCTGCACACTGGCTAAGATAGTTTCTACACCCATGCTTTTTTTATTTTAAGCACAATCAGTCTCAACCTCCTAACTAAACAAACAACTGCAATCAGATCTGCATCATTTCTGCACTGCTCAATGTAAGACTAAAAGAAAACAAATCCTGATTCCTGGCCTTCCTGACACTTGAGCACATGAACATCTGTATAATTCCTGAAACTTGGTTCAAAGGTTATGATAACACTCCTTCTTTACCTGGGTTTAACCACTTCCACTTGTTCAAACTCTTTGGTGAAGATAGGGGATGTCTGTATTCATCCCCGGTCCCATTACCTCATGGCAAATCCAGCATGAAAATGATCTTAAATGCCTAAATATCCTAGTGTCAACAAACAAGTACATTTATCAAGGCAAAGTATATTTATTTATTTATTTATTTATTTATTTCAGTTTGATTACCGGGGGGGGTCCATTGGGCTTGGGGGCCCATTTTCAGTGGAGGCCCGGGGAGAAAAGCTCCACAAAAACAACAGTACTTATTGTAAAAAAGAGTTCAGACAAAAAGTACAATAGCATTAACAGGTAGCTACAAAAAGTCCACAATACTGAAATCAGAAGGCTAAAATAGCATAAATATTAACAGTTTCAGATAAAATTCAGCAGGAAAAAAAAAAAGAAAAATTTATGGGATATTAAAAGAGAAAATTTACTGTTTAGTAGCTTATGCAAATTAGTATTTTAGAAGAGGTGAGGGGGAAAGGAGGTCAGCCTAGGGTGGCTTAGTAGCTTCTGCATATTGTGCAAAAAGTATTAGTATCTTATACAGCTAGTATTTTTGGAGAGGCTAGGAAAGGTCAGTTAAGTATAGAGATTAGCCAGGAGAGAAGGAGGAGGATAGTTTGAAAGGTGTAGGTTGAAGAGTGCAGTTACATATTCTATTTAGATAAAGGTGGGAATGAAGTTGGGTTTTGAAGAATTCTAGGTTGCTGCAGGTTCTTAGAGAGGTGGGTAGGGCATTCCATTTTTTAGCTAGGGTAAAGGATAAGAGCAGTTGGCCAGCTGGACGCTTGGGTTTTTGTACTGTGATCAGGTTTTGGTGAGAAGATCTAAGGGATCTGAGGGGGTTATAGGGTAGAAGAATATTGGAAACAGCAGGACAGTTAGTTGGGTGGAACACTAATTTATGGGCTGTGGTGAGTTGGAGAAAGGTAAGATGATTGGGGAGTTCAAGCCAGTTTAGAGAGTGAAGGGAG